>NC_084903.1:22834553-22879387 GCF_949316345.1 Pungitius pungitius
AATTTCATTTCTATTTGGCCGTTGTAAATGATGATAAACGTACCTTTGTGGTCCAAGTCTAATTTGCAATTTATTTTTTCATATTGCATTTTTTTTTTTTTTCAAAGCAATGAACTCTTCCGCTTTAACCGTAATGATGGTTAAAGTAATCAGTTCCCAGACAACAGTGCAGAGGTTTACACAGCTGATTTAGTTCTGAGGAAACCCTGATTATTTTTAATCTACTTTTTTCCAGTAGGTAGCAGCATCGTAAACGGTTCTTCATTGAGTTTCCATATCCACTTAATCACTAATACAGGTTCCCTCGTGACAGAATTATTTTCCATTTACTTCAAAGCGAAAATGTGTTATTTTTCCTAAATTGATGGAGCGGCCTTCACTTCCAGACACCAGGATGCAGTCAAACACACTACGTGGAGATGCAGGTCAAGTCGGGAGATTTGGTTTAGGAGCGGGCGGGCAGGGGCAGGGGGGGGTGGGGGGGGTGTTCTGTTATTACTGTACTATTACTAGTAATATTAAGGCCCCCTGACTAAGAGCCGTACTGCACAACCGAGCGATCATGACGTCATCAGAGCAGCTGGAGCTTCAGCGGGAATGTAAACACCATCAAGACGCCTGAACGACGTTGTGGGACAGACAGCGACATGAGGTCAGTGGATGGAGACGGGCAGGTGGGAAGCTCTTTGGAGCCGTTTCCGTGACCTCGACCATAACCAGAGAGGAAATATAGCTTCACATCTCGGCACACACTCTCTCTCTCTGTGGTACGTTTGGCTCAGGGCCATCATCTCAGACGCTGAAGGGATGATTGTGGCGAAAAGAAGAACCCGCGGCACGCACTTACAATCAGGCTCTCCGTTTTTAACCCTGAAGTTTTTAACCCTGAAATACCAACACCTCACCATGATGGCGTGGGGCAGGTAGCCATTGGTCTGCGTCTGCAGCCCCACCGTGTTGAGCTCGGCGGAGACGTAGCGCTCCGGGCTGGGCTTGTCCAGCGTGGCGCGGCGGATCTTGCTCAGCTTGGTGGCGACGAAGAAGGGCAGAACACTCTAGCGGAGGGGAAGGCAACACGGGTGAGCGCCGCGACTCAAGTTGTTCTCGAGGGAAGTTCATACGAGTCGAAAATTCACCTGATGATGATGCCTTTGCTTTTGTACTCCGCTTGCAGGCCTCGCGAAAAGAAGTCCACGAATGCCTGCGTTAAACAAAAGCAGGTTGTTAAGACGAAAAAGAATAAAAATAGCACCTTTGCTATTCTCAATGGAAACGAGGACGCATGAAGTACAAAATCCGTGGTGCAAAAGTTGAAGTAAGAGACAATGCGGGCAGGAGCAATTCAAGTACAATGGGCTTTCACAATGTTAATGACAGATGTAATGAACTGAGACGATCGTTAAATTGAGCATTAAAAGGAAGATTCACCCATAATGGGTTTTGGATGCACTTTTTTTTTTACTCGCATTACTGACACTGGAAAAAATGGTTTTAAACTTCAACCCAGAGTAAAACAGCAATTTCTGTATCAGGGAAGAACGGAAGTTCAAAGAGATATTCTTCAAATCCCAGCCCTTTATTCAACATCAACAGATTACCCAGAAGTCATCTGTGCACATCTTCATTTAACTGCATGTTTTTATTGTTTGTGTAGAATAAACTATACTTCTATATACCGACTATAATTGGCGGAGATGATTCAGAAGTGTTTATTAGTCTCCAAGTTCATGCTACTGAGGCGCCCCCCCCCCCCCCCGCCCACTCAACAGGCCGCCACGCGAGCAGATCTAAAAAAAAAAAAAAAAAAACGGTATGTTTCTTCTCACTCGAGATGCTTTTGTTGCGAATGGTTGCTATGATACGGTTGCTCCGGATACAGGGTAAGGCCGGTGACTTGACTGAGAGCGAGAGAACACCTGGCTCCTTGTAGCCAACATGTAGGATGCAAAGGTTGGTCTCTAAAGTACACCCCCCCCCCCCCAGAGAATCGATTGACGTGGCGTCATATCCACCATCTGAACGTGTTTCATTAAAGACTCGCCCGCCGACGCCGCGGGTACTGCAGCTGCCCTCGTGGATTGGCTCTGCCGAATGCACATCCAGAGCCCGGAATGGATTCGTCCTGGGGGAGCGCGGCGCGAGGCGGGCATGCGTTTATAGGCAGCGCATCGGGGAGGGGGGGGGGGGAAAGGTCACACGCCGTCTACTGCAATTTAACCTTGGAGGCGGAGTAGACGGTGAGCAGAGGAACGGGGTACATCCCGCTGGCAGACGAGATGTTCAGGATGGCCCCCTTCTTCCTGCAGACATGAATCAAGAGCATCACAAAAATAAGAGCATGAGAGGCAGAGGGGAAGCAGGTAGCTAAAGACCAGATCAAAAGGAAACCGTTTTGATCGATATTTAAAAACGTTTGGTTTCTTCGATATTTAATCCAAGCGAGGAGGTGGATGATGTTCAAAAATGAGGTTTGTATAAATCCGCTTTAATGCGGATATCAAAATTGAATAAGCTCTTATCACGGCCCGATACCCCAAAATGCAGATTATGGCGTATGAAATATGGAAGAAGCTCTTCCACTTATTAAACCCTTGATTGTACTACGTGAAGGTCAAATAGAACGTTTTCAGTGAAAATCTGATAATATATCACATTTACTTTGTTGTCAACTGATGCTTTATACGCCGCTATAAATGGTGCTGAAGTTCAAGTCAATGTCACAATAAAACATTTCTATCAAAATACAGCGAACGTACCTCTTAAATGATGAATATTTCTAAAACGATACTGCACACATACAGATATTTAGTTTTGATCTGTATCCGTTTTACACATTTTGGGGGTTTTTCCCCCCCACAAATCACTTGGTGCAAACTCACCTCTCCACCATTCGAGGTAAAACCAGACGCGTCATCTGGGGGGAGAGAGAGAGAGAGAAACGGGACGTGTGAGAAACAGAGTGGCGGCTTCGACAGACAACAGAACATAAAAAGTTAACTGTGTGTGTGTGTGTGTGTATCTGCTTTGTGCGTCGAGGGACGAAGCAACAATAACGACGGCAGAGGGAGTATTTAAGAGATATCAAACGGCACAAATGAAGAGCAAAGACACAAAAAGAAAGAGAGAGAGAGAGAGAGAGAGAAAGTGGGCGGAGCTGCAGCTGTTGCCGGGGGGAACGGCCGCACGCGGAGCAGAGACCTGCTTTGCTCGGTGTCCTTCTGCTGAGTCTTTGTTTTCGGGGTTTTTTTGTGTTTTTTTTATTGACGGGGGCTCCTTGCCGGTGGGTCTCGGAGCACCTCGGCCACCGGGATCCACTTAACTAACGGGAGGCGGGCCGCGAGCGGACCGAGGCACTCAATCACCGCCACAGCGAGGACATTTTTCACTTCTGCATCCTTCAGCTGCTGCGTGCCGCTAAGACGCCGCCATGTGTGTGCGTCTTAGCGAAGGGGTTGGACGGATGAACGCTTACCTGGCACACGGACGTTACGTTGATGTTGACCATGGTGTCGATGAACTGAAACAAAAACAACAAGGAGCTTTACTGCGGGGGTCTGTGCAGCTTTCTGTTCAAACTGAGCATGTGACGACGCATAGTGGAAAGAATCCATTCTTATGATCAAAATCAGACGCCAATAAAAAACAATCATGTCATACATCAATTGATTAATTAATTAATTAAACTTACCGTGTCAAGGCTCGGGACGTTGAGGAAGAACTCGGGGTAAGAATAGGATATTCCAACATTGTTCACTGTTGACAGGGGAAAAGAAATAAACAGAACAGCAAGTACTGCATGATGTTCAACTGATTAAAAAGGGAAGCAATTCTGCAACGTGGAGTTCCGCCTTCCATCTTAGGAGGGCAGCAAAGGGCTGAGGAAGCGGGGATACCTCTGTGCTCACATGGAAACAAAGCTACAACATAGTGGATTCATCTGCCCCCCCCCCCCCCCCCCACCAAAGGCTGTACCCCTCCATTCAGACTCATCGCTTACCCAGGACGCCGATCTCCAATCCCACGAGCCCAGCCTCGATCCTGGAGTAGATGTCTGAAGCGCTGAAGTCGGCCGCGATCGTTCTGGTCTCCACTCCGCATTTGCTCGCTGGAAGCAAAAAAAAAAAACAGACAACTTAAATTTTGCATTAAAGGAACATCAGAGAAAGACCCCGAAGATGTCAGCCAACAGCCACGATAGAAAACCGAAGCCCTGCAATAATCCTGCTTCATCAGAAGCTTCACCAAAGAGGTGGCTTTCATTTAATTGGACATATTTCAGCGCCAGCAGGAGGCTTCACCGCCCTGCAGACGCTGGATGAGGGCTCGCTCCAGCAGACCACCTCGCTCACAGGACGGTTTTGGTTGTGATGCCTCTGCTATGCGTCATCCTCGCTCCGCATTCACTGTCGAGGACTTTGCAGTATTTCGCTCTTCTTTTTGTTGTTGTTGTCATCTGCATTAATACTGCAACTTAAAAACAAACACAAACAAATACATTCAATTGATGTCGCAGAACTCACAGATGGCCTTGGAAACGTCATCCAGCTTCTCCTGAGAGCGGCTGATCAGTACGATGGAGAAGCCTCGGCGGGCGAGCTGCAAACACAAAAACGCATGTCAACACACACACACACACACACACACACACGTGTACTTTAATTACTTCAGTATTGATCTCCTTTTTCAAAAGCCAAAAGGAGTTTATTTGGCTTTTCGTCTGGAGCTTCTGTGTGTAAACTTCACCACCAACAGAAGGCCAATGGTACGAGAAGCGGGTCCAACGAGCTGCTGATAACCGCTCCGTTTGAAAGTAATCATTTATTTTGTGGCCCTCGGATGTTGTCGTCTGGAGTCTGAAGGTCTGGGACAGGGTTCATGGAATCTCACCTCCTCAGCGTAGGCTTTCCCAATCCCGTCCGTGGCCCCCGTCACAACTAAAAGGGGACAGACAGAGACGCGGTGAGAAGGACAACGTGTTCCAAACCAAGCATGAGAACACAGATACTGAAAAGCAGACTGTGGAAAAGGTAAAAGGAAGACACGTTATCTTTGAACACTTCATCGTATTGAGTATGCAGACGTCGTAACCCCCCCCCCCCCCCCACACACACACACCTTTTTTTTGTAAAACTATGGGCATTCATATACTGCTAACCTCCCCCCTCCAGGAACCACATAAGTGAAAGGAAAAAGGATGTCAGAGCACCAACGATGGCACAGAAAGAAGGACTTCCAGTGGTGAAGGAGTCACTGCAGGTTGCCCACGCACACAGAGAGCAGCCGAGGGGAATAAAACAAGGACAAATGGGGGACTGGTGGGGGGACTGGTGGGGGGGGGCACAGATGCCCTAGATCTGCCAGGCACAAATGCCAGCGGAGGCCTATTGTTGGCCAATCGCAATCCATCAGGAGGAACTATTCATCACACCTGTCGCTGGATGCAACAAAAAGAAGAAAAACATAAAAGGGAGGGGGGGGCAGGTTGTTACAACCCCCCCACACTTAAAGAACTCCACCCGTCTGGTCCCTGTGTGTTCTTCTCCTGCATCTCGATGTGTTGCATTTGTTGCCTTAGTGATGAACGTGTAAACGTCAGGTCTGTCAGCGGTGGATCGCGGTACTGTGAGGAATAAAAAGCCTCCCCGATGTATAAACCAACACAACAAAGGAAATAGAGCCGAATTACAAGCCAATTACAGGGGTTGCGTTCCTTGGACAGATGTGATTGGCCGGGGGAGCGTCGGCTGAAGCGAGCCGGGTGCATTTTCATCACTGCGTCGCCGTCAAAGCAGAAACGAGCGAGAAGGACTCGTCATTTTATCCTCCCTTCGTGTTGTTTGTGCGCTTTTGGTCTAAGACACAGAATCCGATTGTCCCTGCAGAGAGGTTTGTTTTTAAAGGAAAACATTTTGCTCTTTTGAGAATACTTTTAAATCCTTCCCTCACCCATGTCCCCTTTTTTGCAGGGAGGAGAGGAAAAACATAAACACAGGGATCCTGGGGGCAACTAAAAATAGCCCAGAAGAGGAGTAGGAGGAGGAGGGGGGGGGGCTGAGCGATGCCGGGTCTGCAGGCACGATGGGGAGGGAAACGTAGGCCGGGGCTATTTATAGAGAATGTACCTTTTTCCAGCAGGAAAAAGAAATAAGGAAGAAGAAAAAAAAAGCAATAAACAGACAGACAAATAAAGCCTTTATGTCTGAGCCCATGTTCCCTTCAGTCCTATTTTAGGAGGCGCCGTGCTCTGCTGAATGTAGGTTACACCGGCGAGCTGCAATAACAAGGCTTTTGGGGAGGGGGGGGGGGGGGGGGGGCGATATTTCATGGTGAAAATAATTGAAGGACTGGGAGTAGATGGTCTCTGTCTGCACCCTTCAAATAAAAGCAGAAGTTCTGCCCGGCTTCTAGAACCCGATGGCGGCGCGCTACAAACGTCACAGTTTCATTTTATGACAACGATAATTATCATGGTTAATCCATGAGGATGTGGGTGAGACATTGAAAGAGACACAATGAGACATTTCCTATTTGCAGACGTTGTATTGTCTGAAGAAATAGAAATAATTAAGGCATTGTATATAGGGAGATGCTATTCATTCCTTACACCAGTGCCTTGTTGTACTGCTACATCTCTCACCCACCTCCCCCCCCCTCCCCCTCCGAGGCATCTCATTCATGAATAGCTCCGGCCTTCTTACGTAACCGGGTCGTCCTCTCAATCAAGTCCACTTCATTGAAGACCAACGTGGTGAATGAGGGCCGATGCCGACGGGCTCCGATCTCCTGAATCACTGCGCATGTGGGGCTCAATCCAAAAATAATCACCCTCCCCCTCCCTACCACCCCCCCAAAAAAAACAAAAAAACAGACGCTGATGCATTTTTTTCAGCTGCATACAGAAAAAAAAAAAAGATCAAAAGGCAACTTTCCTGCACGCATCCACCAAACATTTGGATTTCTCCGGCAGACGGATGAGCACACAGTGGGAAATGATGATGCAATATCCCTAATAACTATTCGATGTTAAACGACTCTCCCTACTTCTTTTCAAATAAACACACGAGGTCAAAGCGACGCCAGCGGCCTCGTCTGACAGATGGAGAGCGTTGGGTCTCTTTAGATAATCCCCTCGAGCCGTAATCCCCATGACGACATTTACTAGTTTACACCGGGGGGGGGAGGGGGGGGTAGGGTTGGGTATCGAGAATCGAGAATCGAATGGAATCGGAACTAGCTTTGCAATTTACCCGGTATCATTCAAAAGTTTAAAATTCGATTCCTTGTTTCGATTCTCAGTACGCCGGCGCCGACCGGAAATAGAAACCGCTGAACACCAACGAAGAAGCGTCCACCGGAAGTGTTGGCGTAACAGCGCGATCGAACATGTGTAGCGTGCGTCGGCGGTCCAAAGTGTAGTGACACTTTTCGAAACAAACCGAAAACTTGGCAAAAAACTCCCGGTTGTTGTGAAGTTGTGACGCATCAGACCAGTGCGCGCGGTGGTGCCGGGTGGCCCGAGCGGAGCGGTCCTATCTGTTAAAATGAGCAGTGAGGCTGGCGCTGCAAAGAAAAAAAAAGGTTGTACTAGCACTCCCCGCGTCGACCGCCAGCAGCCCCCCCGTCAGCGAAAGTGTCCCTGATTTGAGGTTGGGAGAGTTGCGCGCCCCCCCCCCCCCCCTCCGTGTGCCCCGTGTTTGACGCGCTGCCTCTTCCTCTGATTCCAAGGGTTCGTCCATCAGTGGGAGCAAGGTAACGTTTAAGTACCTGCAGTATCACACACTCACGTGTAAATGTGTTTTTGTGAGGTTTCAAAAATAAAGAAAGTGAAAGTGTACCCCTGTAATTTATAATGTTTATACAATATTCAAGTTCATAGTTTGATATTCATATTGCAGTTGAAAACAGCCCTGTTAGAAATTCATAGTAAAGTTAATAAAAAGTTCATAGAATTAACATTGATGGAGAAGGTCAGACTATTTCCTTCAGAAAGACCCTTGGTTAGCTAGCTCATTTAAAATATCTTAAACTTAAACTTTTTTGACCCTGCCTCTTAAAAGAATCGGAATCGAGAATCGCTGGGAACCGGAATCGAAACAAGGAATCGGTATCGGAATCGGAATCGCTCAAATTCAAACGATACCCAACCCTAGGGGGGGGGGGGGGGCTGATCATTCGCCCCTTCGCTCTCTGGGATCCAAGTTCGACAAGATACGTGTGTGTGTGTGTGTGTGTGTGTGTGCTGAAGCTAAAGTCTGAAGTCTGCGATGACACATCACTATCTTTCGCATTTTGATAATCAGAAACTTTTAATATTAAAAATGATAATCAGAAAATAAAAGAAACAGAGTCACTGTTTTTTTGGTCATCCTACAGGACCATTTGTAGACAGAATGTATGGATATGAATCTTATTTTAAAAAAAAGGAGGTATTACTTGCGGTCACTACAAAGTGCTACATGCACCACATACATGTTACATGTTACACTGCGTAGGTGACTGGGATGATTATCTGCACTTCTTTGCTCATGCTGACCTTATGACCCTGTGTGGTGCAGGGGCTGGAGGGGGGGGGGGTGACGACGTTCGCCAGATCAGAAACAAAAAACTGTATTATGAAGGAACAGAAGGAGACCACTGTGCCACTGTGTTCACCATGACACTACCCGCTTTGTGTTGCCAACGCTGTGTGTATATACATATAAATGACATTGTCTCAGCGTTAGACAATAACTCCCGGTATCCTTTCCATAAAACCGCACTCAGCTGCTCACCTGCCCATTGTCCCAGTTTGGTGGGTGACACGAGGCGTCCGTTGCCCAGGCCCCACACCCTGATGCCGGACAGGAGGCGGCACACCGAGCACACGGACAGCCAGGCCGCCGTCACAGCGCCGAGCCACAGGAGCGGCGTCTCCGCGGCGCGCAGCGCTTCATCTGCGGCGGACCACATGCCTTCAGACCCCCGGGTGCTCCTGCCGACGGTGGGAGACGTCTGGCTACGGCTGAAGAACGAATGCGAAAAATAAACGACTCGATCAAAGTGCAAGACGCGCGCGACGAGAGAGGAGCGGCTCGGGACGCTACTTCCGCGTTAAGACGCTTCGGCATCAGCGCGCGTGCCCGTTTTCTTCTTCTCCTGCAGGTTTAGAGTCGAAGGCGCTTTACTGCCACCTGGTGGTTTAACTCAGACCTGCCGGTCAAATATATATATATATATATATACTGTGTATATATATATATATATATATATATATATATATATATATATATATATATATATATATATACCGGGAGTTATATATATATATATATACAGTATATATATATATATATATATATATCACCTGTTCCAACTGGGGATGGAACCGTGATCAAGCGCAGACAGGTAGACATACTCCTTGAATGCATGCATCCTGAAATGTTCAGTAAAGGTTTATTTTAAATGTAAATGTGTTTATTTTGTTTTTAACAGACAGTTTGATATTTTTTATCTTGCATGTGTTTTCTGTATTGTGTGGTTTTTACTCATCCTATTTTTGAGGACTTTATCATATTCAAAAACTCTTGAATTTATGCACGCGCTTCAGAATTGCAAAAAATTTAGATATTCTTGTGGTCCCGCAATAAGGGGATATAAAAAAGTGCTCGCTAGCGCGTCCGTAAGTGCTCCCTCTGGGGAAATAGTTTCCTACTTTTACCGATTGACTTGAACTTTTGCACACAGGTGCTCTTGGATGTGCTCTACAAAAAGGTCAATCATGGTATCATCGCAGCTTTAATCTTCTTTTCTTTTCTTTGACACTTATATTAATTGAATACTTAATCCCTTTTGATTGGGACTCGTTGGAGGGTTCATTTATTTGTGCAGTTAAGTCAATAAATAATTGTCTGTGTTGTTTTCTGGCTAAAGTTTATTCTCGCTCTTGTGCATAGAATATTACCTGTTCAATATTTTTTCAAAATTACTTTTTTCTTCTAAATGTGTAGGTAGGCCTGTCTTATTTATAATAAAACATTTACAAAAACACTCATTGCTTCTGTTTCACAGTGGGGTTTTACAGGGATGTTTGAAGCTGTTCAACAGTACAAACCCAACATTTTGTTTCTTTGTATGGCTTAAATGCATCTGTTTATCTCTGTATTAGTTGTATAAGTTATAAAAGCTAATAATAATAATATAACTTCATATACAGACACACACGCAGGGAGAACACAACTCAGCCAAGTGGAGCAAACATCAGTGGTCCACAATGTGAGAGCGAGCGTTACATAACAGCAGTGCATCTAAATATAGAAAATTCCGCAGAAATTTGATGTCACACTATACAGATAATTGCAGTATATTTATAGTTATGATCCTGGATTGCCTGTACACATCATATTGCAAAGCAGTTAGCTAAACGATTGTATTGAAATGCCACAAATATACATCCATTATGCAACATGATTGATGTAGCAATAGTTCCCTAATTGATCCTTCACGCCATGAAACTTGTTTCCAACTTGTTGTTTGCACTTGAATTGGAGCACCGCCACCGAGAGCCATTGGAGGTATCAGTATGCCAAGTCAAGACTTTATCTTTATCTTTAAGTACAGGCCGCAAAGTTCAATGTTTTTTGCAGGAGTTTTTTTTTTTTAACTCCATTCATTCCTTTGGAGCATTTTGGCTCGGATTTGGGGGGGAAACGGTCAGTCATTTTTCTTTTGTTAGAGTCACAGCACACAATTCCCAATGAGTCCGGACATTTGTGACCCATGAATTGTGAGGCATGTGATCGCAATACTGAGGGAGGAGTAATGTGCCAAATGTTTTTGTTCGGAAGGGGAAGGAGAATAAAACGATTAATAATAAGCCCGCCGGATTATGTAGAGTGCGCTCTGCTTCGCAGGTCACACTCCAATAGAAATGCAGCAATGGTAAACAGGGGTCTCAACTGCTGCCTCTAAGCTTCCACAGGAACCTCAATGAAACTGACATTAAAGCGTATTCTAAGACATGAATGGCCCAGCTGCTGATCACTACCACGAGAGGCTGCAGGCGGGCGGGTACAGATGTTCTTTCCCAGAGGGAGTCTAAAACTGTTGCATTGGTCATACAAAGCAGTTTCATCAATACATCTTTTTATTCAAATTAAAACAACTGCTTTTAAAAGGAACATACAAAATCAAAACCGATGTAGACATTTGTATAAACAATATACTTAAAGATTTACTCAAAACAATAAATAAAACAGTTGGATTAATGAATCATACTATTAAAATTAAAACGACTGCATTCAAAAAGATCATGTGACATTAAAAAAATATATCATTATTATATACATATTCATCACTTAAAGCATCAAAGTAGCAGTTAAATCAATAAACCATTCTGTTAAGAGTTGAAACCGCTTTCAAACAGGATCATGTGACAGATGTAGAAATATGTACATACATCTACTTAAAACATTAGATACACATTGCATTTGAATCAATAAATGATTCCGTTAAAATTGAAACAACCCGCTTTCAAAAGGGAGATTCAACAAAGATAAATATACCTTAAATCATTCTATTCCAATTAAAACAACTACATTCAAAGGAACATGTTACATTAAAACAAATCTAGAAATGCATAAATGAATCTAATTTAAAAAAAAGGCAGCTGCCAGTTCTGAATCCATTCACCAAGATCAAACTTTGACTACACATGGTATTTTGTTGGTGAGTGGCCATGGCGTCGGTGGGATAATAAACTCAAAGTTTCCCATTAAAGGCCTGCGATGGTTTAGGTGTCCCCCCCCCCTGGAACCAGGAGCACTGCGTCAGATGGTGATTTATCTTCACGCTTCCTGTACTCCTTCATCCCTCAGTCCCCATATTGGCCTTATATGGTCACAGCGTCATTTCCTGCATTGTCACAACATCTGCTCTTTAGAATAAAATACGGGAACACACATCTCACAACTTCCAAAGGTTTTTGCAGAAGAAATTGTGAATGTGAGTAGTAACCTTCGTGTCTGCTGAGGCTTCTCGGTAGATTTTTCAAGTCACACAATCCCGCTGTAGTCCAGACATCGTCACCTGTTGAGAACAAAAGGCAACGAAAGCAGTTTGTCGTTTGAAGCAAATCTTTCAGCTGCGGCAGCGGTCTTCCATTATTTTATCACCTCCAGTTTTGAGAAATGTTTTATTTTTTATATATATCATCATCGTCAGAGAAAAATAGAAAGGGACTGATGCAGTGCACTTGACCTTCGTAACTTAACACTGTCAGCTAGCATGTGCTAGAAGACGACCGAGTGTGTTCACACGCGCCCTCTTCAGGGAGGCAGAGGTACTGCCCCACGCTGCAGTAAAATAGCTGTGAGGGAGGGTGCCGCTCTAGCTGCCTCCCATCCTGCTTTTTCACTGTGGCCTTATGTCAGATCAGCAAGACTAATATGTAATAATAATAGTGTGCGAAAAAAAAAAGAAAAAATGAGCAGCTCGATCCGGTTTGTGAGGGATTGCGCAATCCGAGAGGCGGCTCCCTTTTTGCGTCTTTCCCTGTATCTGAACAGGAAAATGCACAAATTCAGCGAGATTGACTATTAAAAATCACTGGAGTGATTGAAATCTAATAATCACATTTCCATCAGTGGAAAATATTTATTTGTTATTCTGCATCGTCGATATGTCAGTTCGAACCTCTGACCTCTGTGTAGGATTTGGGTTTTATCCCCAAAACCACAACGGGCACTGGCTTAGAGATTTGGCGAGGAAGAGGAGGCATACTTTTCCAACATGTACATTGGCTCCGTCACACGCAGCCAACACTGCAACACCGATGCTGTGAATTCTGAACCAAATTGATGCGCCTCAGCTAGATAAAACTATTGGAGACTTTAATTGGCCCGTCAAATGCCCCATTAAATGAACAGAGGTCCGACTCATGCTGCTGCGCGGGGCTCTTGACGGGGCCCCACCTGACGCGCACGATCGTTAGCAGCATGCGGATTTGGTGCGTGTGACTGTTGTGGAGCTCCCATACTGTGCCGAAACAGATGCTCCAGGATCACAATCTGTTCAACTGTGGAGTTATTGCAAACCTCCTCAGCTCCAGCACAAGTGCAGCAGGAGCAAAGACAAAATAAAAATCCTTCATTCTCACTTCAATCCAACGAAGACAAATATAAAACTACGAAGCATTTACCTGTGATAGCGTTCAGAGTTCAGGACTGAGGAGACGCAGCTCGCAGAGTTTAAAATGAAGACAAACTGTTCTTTTGGGATTTTACAGGATAATAGCAGTTGTTGTGCATCTATTCTGCGTCCGTCAGATTCAGAGTCACAAGCTTTTATTGTTGTTTGTATCCACGTGTTGTTTTTACTGCGCGGTCCCAAATGCATGCTGCGGTTTACAAGTGTCTTCATATAAAGTGGTTATTCACTTAGCTACATTGTGCAAAGATCTTCAGGGAGACATGATAGAGGGTTTCACACTGCTTTTATTACAACACTGCGGAATCGAAATGGTTAGAGCGTCATACATATTGAAATAAAATACATACATACAGCATATAATGGAATCCATTCATAATCAGAGCAAATGCGGTGAATACGTTGCCACATTAATCCATTCAAGGGTATGGTTATAGATAATTTAAACCTTTTTTTTTTAATATGATCGGGTCTATAGACATTATGACATATTTGAAAGAATGTACATTAGAAAAATTAAGACTGAATGATGAAATTATATAAATTGAATTTTAACAGAAAGGAAGCGATGAAAGAATAGAAGAATGTTCAAGTATGTGATAACTTATACATACTCACACATACATTTCATCATGTAAAGACCAACCACAGATCAATTATTCCAGTTGAGTCCACTTTTTGATGATTATTATTGGAGCCTTAATAATTAACCTGTACGTATTTCCTTTTGAGAGTTGAATATTTACCGATTTTCAGAGTCAAATCTCTGGCTAACTGGTTTTCTGGATACAACGCCTGATGATTCTAACTGGTCCGCGTCGTGGACAAGTCGCAGCAGAAGGTGTGTGTGTGTGTGTGTGTGTGTGTGTGTGTGCTCAGCGATGTTTGCACATCAATGGGTAAGTGAAGGTTTTGCACGTGGAGGACATCTTTTATGTCATCTCATTTCAGTGTTTTATAGATAAACTAACACAAAGTTTAAGAGGAAGTAAGAGGTAAATCTTAACCCATTACAGAAAAAATGAAATGCTGAGGAGGAATGTGAATGACACGTAATATGATGTCAGCCAAAGAAAAACATACTCATCTTTACCCTGTCTGTGTATCATTTCAAGTATTTATTTATTCTAAAATACTACACCAAATGCTCTTCTTTTTGTTTAACCCTTCAGCCACCGAGTCTCCCAACCAGCTTGTGTGCTTAAAAGAAACGATGAGGGGAAATGCAAGGTAAATGCACGATTCATGGGAATAGCCCAGAATGTACAAAGTGAGGGAGACAAGATAGAATCCCAAATAAACCCCCCCCGGGTGTAAGCCCCTTCACACCGCTCAGACCTCCTGCTCAGACACGCCGCGTCACTCGCCACGTTCACAGCTTTCCCTTAAAAGCCATCTTTGAATCTGCATCTGACCTGCGGTGCTGAGTATTTCCAATAAGATGAAGACGCCGTGTTTTTTGTTACACAGATGCAGACATTGTGTTTGCTGACTTGACTTTGACACTCCTCCCACTCTCTCTGTGGGTCTGCACCTGCTGACCTCACCGTGGCTCAGTCACTGCTGCTGTCTCCCATCGCAGTGTGTTTGTGTGTGTGTGTGTGTGTGTGTGTGTGTGTGTGTGTGTGTGTGTGTGTGTGTGTGATGTGGAGAACCTGAGTTTGAAAGGCATAAAACACAAAGAACAACAACAAAAAAAAGATTAGATGAGAAGAAGCAAATATATCACGATTGAGAAGGAAAAGCGAACATAAAGGGAAATGTAACACGGAATGCAGAAGACAACACGCGAAACATTAATAACATCCGTGTTTTGAATTATGTTCTGCGAGAGCTCCGATCCAAAAATTCAAAATATTTTACCTAAAGGTTTCTGCTTAACAATATTCCCTGTGGATCATTTTCTACTCTGAAGATTTATAGTGTTTCAACCCCCCAAAATAACCGTAACAAGGCAGAGGACAAATCTTAATATCAAACATAATGGTCGACAAAAAAAAACAATAGTTTTCTTTTATATGATGATACATTTCTGCAATGTGATGGATGAAAATCCTCCACATCTGTTTCTCTGTCAAACATGTTTATTTATAGCACAACAGCAACCAACAATTTGGGGGGGGGGGGGGGGGGGGGGGGGGCACTCCTTGCTCCTGTAGTTCCAACCTTGGGGGAGTCCACCGGGTCGATGACCTCCAGGTCAAGCGACGTTCACGTCCTCCACGAATGCTTTTTGGGGTAAGGGCTTCCCAGAGTCATGTATGCACAGCAAGCCCAGACCGCAAAAAGATTCGTGACGGACAACAGTCCACGGCTCCATCCGAGAGAGGGGGGTGCGAGGGGGGGGGGGGGGGGCACTATCAACGCCTCCACGTTGCATTAATAGTAAAGTTTCCGTTTACTTGCAAAGGGTTAATTTGGCCCCGAACCACCAGCTGCTGAAGGAAAGTGGGGCCCCACCCTCGCTCCGCTCTCATTGGGCCCGTCCAGCAGCCCTTTTCTCATTCGTGGACGCTTCTCCCAGCCGGTCACGATTCCCCCCCCCCCCCCCACCCACCCTCCCTAACCCCCCCTATCTGTCTCGAGCGCACCGGAGCCAGACGCCACTGACGCAGCACGCGCCTTACTCACTTTTAGCAGTCACGACTCGAGACTCTTCGTGCACAAAAAAGAGGGTGTGGGGGGGGGGGACAACAGCTTGCAAACAAGGACGGGATTGTAACGGCACGGCCGAGTGACTAAGCCCCCCCCGGTGGAGCTGTTTGGCGCGTTCACAAATTGAGACAGCGCGCATTAATCATAATTCACGTGAACTTCTCAGAACCACAGTGGAAGGATGCCCCCCTTCGCCCCCACCCTTCCCGAGCCGAGTCGGTAAAGCACTTCAGCACCACAAGCCAGAGGACAGCTCCCCCACTCACTCGCAATGATCTTCCAAATAATCCCCCCCCCCCCCCCCGCCCAACCCACCCACCCACGCCGCCCCCTTCCCCTCGAAAAATCAGTTTAATTAGATCACAAAGAACATGCTCAACCAATAACAATAATACTAATGTTTTCAGCTACAGCAAACTGACATCCGCCCTTTTTTAGTCATAGCTGAGGGTGATTCCCGTGTAGCTGCAGACACACAGCGGTTGGATACCCCCCCCCCCCCCCCATAAGCATCCGTGCAGAAATAGCAGAAATCGACTGGAAATAGCCCATGACAACGCGTTTCTCCGCGCGCACACAATCACTGCGCCGCGCGTTGCGGTGCGCGCGAAGAATAATTCCGAAATCACAGAAAGGGAAACAGGTGCAGCCACAACTCACCGTCGTAGCAGCGGAGGTTCCTTTAGAGGGAAAAAAAACACGAAAAGTAGTACCAGGGAAAAGGCAGTTTTCCTCCATGAAACGCGCTTGCGTTGCGCCCGTTCACACTGTGCACACACTGTACTCTTGAATGGTTTGCCTTTTATAGGAGCGATGCCCCCTATCTATTTCTGGATCACGATCCAACCCCGTTTCTATTTTTAGCTCGCGCGTGATGATGATGAAAGAGAAAGAGAGAAAGAGAGAAAGAGAGAGGGAGAGAGAGAGAGAGAAGAAAAAAAGCTTGCAGAGGTTCCTTGGAGGAATTTCGAGCGTGCAGCGTTTGAGAACCTGGCTCGAGCCCCCCCCCCCCCCCCTCCTCTCTCTCTCTCTCTCCCGAACGACGAATGCGCGCGCCCTGCAGCATCTCCTCTGATGCTGCCGTGGAAAAAGTGTGCAGAATTTGGCTAAATTAATTTTGTAGTTGCTGCCGAAGGCATGGTGCCCCCCCCCCCACCCCCCGACCCGTCTTTACGCTCACTCCATCTCCCCCACCCAGTCAAAAGAACAAGACAATCGTGCTCTCACGAAGTTACAATGTAGCTTGTTTATTCTATTCCTATCTCATATATTATTTTAACTTGCGCGGCTTATATTATATATTTTCCCTCTACCCCCCCAAATACCATGGGTAAAATACACTTCCTGCTCTGGGGGGGGGGGGGGGGGGGAGCTACGTCAGCCCTATTGACGTCAGGTGGAGAATCTCCCACTTTGAAGGATGGAAGCAGGAGCCCCGTTGTCCAAAAAAAACTGATAACATCCATGGTCCAATGAAATATCATTGGAAAAAACGTCAGATATGTAAACCCCCCCCCTTTAGAACTGGAGGGGGGGGGGGGGGGGTTATTGTGTGCTGGCTGTGGTCAAACCTCTGTACTATCGGCGTAGCATCTTACACTCGAAATGTAATATAATGGGGAGGGACGCAGGAGTGTGGCCCAGGAGTGTGATGATGCAGAAGGCTCGTTACAGGCTGCCCCCCCCCCCCCCCCACTCCCCCCACTCCCCCCGCACAGGGCAGAATGCTGAAACGCGTAGTAACGGAGCGGCGCTGGGCCGACCGATGATGCTATTTTTAACTCCCTCACTGAACGTGCCCGGCGCTGCGGGTTTCTGTGGTTCAGGGTATAACCCGCTGTACTGTACGGGGAGAGGCGAAACGTAAACACAGTATGGGGGACCATCCCGACCCCCCTGCAACAGCAAAAGTATATAAACCGCCCTCGTCAGATTGTGTTTTCTTTCTCTTTATCAATGTGTCTCTTTAAGAATGAGCCCGCTGTCTCATTCATTAAAGCTGCCACCTGCACGAGGGTTTCCTTGGGATTACGTTTAGATTGTGGTCATTTAAAAAAAAAAGAATTAAATACGGTTTTTTTCTGTTTCATTTTGGCTCATTACAAGTTGAGGAGGGAAAAAAAACATTCTTACTTCCAGGTTATTGTAAAAACCCAAGTATCAAAATTATATGAGGATTCTGCCAATAGATAACCTGTCAACATCCTTCCGTTGTGAGGATGAACTCTATCCTCGCCGATTTCAACCCCCTTGAAAGAAGGTCAAAATTGTTATAATCATCTCAATTAAAAACAGAGAGGACAATATTTACGGAGAGAAGAGGAAACACGTGGTACCCGGTGTGTGGAATCCATGCTCACACGAAAACCATGGATTTCACACAAGAAGAGGAGGGACCAATTTGATATGCCAATATATTTAATACTGGTTTGTGGAATCACGTTAACTTGATATGGTATTTTACTTACAGCTGTACACGCAATCGTGGTAATAGGACAGCGTAATAACAGACGTACGAGGTACAAAGATCAAGCCTGTATGATCAGTGCCGTGGAGAAAGTGGAATTGCTTCGGCGCTGTCCGTGGTGCTGAAGCCACAGTGAAGACTCAGAGACGTTTTACATCAGCAGGGAACCAGGATGCTCCAGGCCCCAGCTGAGGTAACAGTAAAGAGCGAGGGGGGGCAGAAGGGTCTTTTGTGTTAACGACAGTGGAGACTATCGTCCCCACAAGGCCAATACACTTTTATTACTCCGAGAGTAACAAATGGCCATTGAATCCCTGGTGAATGCAGCCTAGCACCAGTTGATGGTCTACGAAGTGTCTGTATATCGTGCAGTATTGTGAGGAATTCTAGCTAAAAAACACAAAGGGCAAATAATGCAGGAAATGGATTTAAATTCCCACACATGTATTGTAATTGGCGTTGGACTTTGGGATCGTTAAATCCTCAATCCCAAACATGCAAATCCAGTTCAGAACTCTTCTGATCTCGCTCCACTCTTTCGGTCTCCGTGTCTCTAAAATAGTCATCTTATTCCACATCGATGGAGGAAATTCACTATGGTTATGCAATATCTGGCAAGGATATTCATTCGTGCAGCTATATTCAGCAGCGCCAGGCCAAATATAGCTGCACAATACGCATTAGCTAAAACGCCAAAGTGGGTTTGTGCATCCAAAGTTTTGCAGCAAAAGCATCTCAACACCGTGTACACTTCTCCCAATCCCCCCTTGACCTGAAATAACCTTTATTCATCATCTGCGACGTAGATTGTTAGTCTATTAATAACATACTAACTGTATTTACGTCATCAGCATCATGTGACTTGACTAGTCGACAAAAACAATTTGTTTTGTATTTAATCAACATTAAACATTAGATACTTTACAGCTAAATATACATGCACACACATTTCAGGTTGTGAACAAGGCAATAACGCAATTAACCGGCTGAGCTGTGGCAGACTTTACAAAGGACTCCCGATGTGCCATCAGTCCGGCAACACTTCAACGGGGTACAAAAGCACACGCGCACACGCGCTCAATGCAGCGTCTGCGCGGCGTGCCAACGCACGCGCCTGTTACATAACAGGGCTCCCACTGCCGGGCCCAACGCCCCGGACGCTTTACCGCACACCGGCTATTTATAGCTGCACCCAATACGAGGCCGTTCAACAAATACCACTCCATTATTCATTGAGAAACATTCGGGGAGGGAGGAGGGGTAAGGGGGGGGGGGGGGGGGGAAGGATCACAACGAATAAGGTCCATTAGCAATGCAGCGGTTCCTCTCGTGTGTTGTGCTGGTATTTATAGGAGTCCTCGCACACACTTCAGCTTCTCTGCGACCATCTTGTTCCCCTACAGGATTCCTAAAAATAGCCTCAGTCATTTTTAGGTATTGTAATTTAAAAGGAAAAAAGGAAAAAGTGCCGTTTTTGCACGGTGGGACGGAAGCGTCTTATTCAAATAAACAGGGGAAATAGATGTGTGGCGTGTATTGCATTATACACAATGCGTGGAAGCTTTTGTTTTTCGTGAAGCGATTAAACAATAACAGTGAGAACTACAGCGTTGTAACATTTTTAATTGTTATTGATCATCAGGATAATGATCAGTGAGTGTGTGTCTGTTAATAATTCCCCTTTGGTCAACCAGTAGCTTAGCAAATTTAAGCTTTAATTTCATTTTCAATACATAGGAACAGAGTTGTTCTTGCAAGAATTCCTCTCAACTACAAGACCAAATATCTAAATAAGACTATGAAATAACTTGATGACTGGAGACAGGGTCGCTTTCGGTCTTTGATCACAAAATTGACTTTAACCCAACGTAGAATGTTGTGGGCCATCGTACAGAAGAATAGATTTAAGAAGGACACCATTCGGCCTGATATGAAATGTTAACTATAACTTTTCATGTTTAGTCATTTAGAGGCAATAAGCTACAAGTTCAGTTGATTTTAAGTATTAATGAGTAAATACGTCTGTTATTTCCCAAAGAGACAAAGAATTGACACAGAGAAGTCAGCTAATGAAATCCACACTGTCTTTAATACTGTACATTAGATACAGATTCCACTTTTTCTTGTTTTACAGATGGTCAACGGCAAAACCCTTTTTTGCATAAGTTAAGAAGCGAATGTAGCAGCAGGTTTTAGTTCCTCTCTTTTGTGTTTAAATGACCTTGGAGCCAAATCCAAGTTGGTCGGTCCCATATAAATAGGAATGATATAGAAATAAAAGTGCAACAATTGAGAATCCCCATCCATTTGATGAAGCAGGAACAGTGAGGGTTCAGTTTGAACTCCTAACCTCGGAGTACAGAGATGAGTAAATACTGTGTATTTTCATTTTAAAATCTAAAACACGGCGCCATCTTCAGGCTGGGGGCTGCTATTGTTCCACCTACCCACAATGATAAAAATTGACGATATGATCAAATTCAAAACATTGAGGAAGAATTAACTGCATATAAACTTAGTCGGTTTTTATTCACGTCCCATTTGTGGAACCTAAAAAAAGGAAAAAAGTCTGATGATATCGGATTGTTTGAGGTCTGGCTTTGAACATAGAAGCTGTGGGGAAAAGTTATCTACAGTTGGACTTGGCGGTTCAGGGCTGGCGGCGCTCCCTCTTGGTGAGCAGGTAGCACTGGATGGTTCGGAGTCGGTCTTTGGCGGGGGCGAACTCCGGCTGCAGCTTCAGCGTGGACTCGTACCAGCGCATGGCCTTCTCAAACTCCTCCTGTGGTCGAGACACACGGCAGCAAACCAGTCACCATCACGTCACACGCCGCCCTTCACATTTGGGCTCAAACGGGCGCCGCCGAGCGGTCCCGAAGGACGCGGCGGAAGACGTTACCATGGCGATGTAGACGTTGGCCAGGGTGAAGTGGTTCACCACGAAGTGCGGGGCGATTTCCACCGCCATGCGGGCCACCGTGAGGGCGTCCTCCCACAGCCGGGCGTTCTGGAAGATGTTGGCCAGGCTGATGAGGGGCACGTCCTGGTTCAGCAACAAAGACGACATATTTTAGTGTCTCCACAACAATCGGGCAGGAAGCTTGTGCTGGCGGGACGGCGCCACTCGCCTTCATGTGGTGGGGGGCGTAGTTGAGGGCCTGTCGCAGGCAGTCGATGGCTCTCTTGCCCTGACCTTTCACCCTCCAGTAGAGAGCGGCCATGCTGGATAACACCCAGGACGTTTGGTCCTGCGGAGAGGGGTAACGGAGGGGGGACAAATGTGGAGATTCAACAGACAGTACAGTAAAGCACAAATAGACCACACAGTTTCTACATGGGGGGGCTCCCATTTGTCTCGTTCAGTTTGGGGGGGGGTGCAGTGAAGGTATTCTGGATAACTGGCTAATGTGATGTGAACCGTCCAGGTGATGACCTTTAAGCACTGAACCCTCTCTTGAACTTAGAGGTGTGAGAGCTCTTACCTTCTCCAGTACTTTAGCGATGCGCGTTCCCACCTGCTCAAAGGACTGCGGGGGGAACTTGTCTTTGCCGAGGTTCTGAAGGACCTGTAGGTCAGAGACACACATTAGGCTGCCGTAGAGGTGCGGGCTCTGCTGATTGGCTCATAAGACTGTATGGACCTTTAAATACATCCTTTATGGCAGTGCACCTGTAGAACAGGATCCTTTCATCAAGATATTTCAGGATTATTATTGGAAATATTTGTAATAAAGCTGATGAACCAAAATATTTAGAATCATGATAAACTAAATGAAATGATATTGTAACATTTGGTTTCTCTGATTTTAAGAGCTTGTTAGGAGGACATAAGCCTGGAATATCTATTCCTTGTAATTTGGTTACAGCTCCTCTCTCCCACAAAACCAGTAGTTCTCAGTGGAACCACAACTCTTGGATTAACATGTTGGTTTTGGTGGAAAATCCAATTGTCAGTCATTCAGTTTCTTTATTACTGTGACGCAGACATTTCACTGCGGTGTGAACATGTTAGTTCTGGTACTGTGTGGCTTCTGCCTCGGCCTACCTCCCGCAGCTGGCTCTCCCCCGTGTAGTGGATGGCGGCCCGGTTGGCCACCCCTGCCAGGTGGTCGAGCGTGTGCATGCTGGCCGCCAGGTTGGCGTTGCATAAAGGTTCAGCCGCCGGCTCCTGGAGCGGAGTGGCAAAGTCTATGTGCTCTGTGATGCTGAAAGGCGAAAAACAAACACAAGGCTTAACTTAACCGTACGTTACTTGTTGCAATGTAACCGAAGATGAGAACGTGAGAGGGAGTCATACTCAATGTTCTTGGCGGAAACAGCCAACCAGGTGCTGGCGACGGTGGTGAGGTCGACCCTCCGTGTGCGCTGGCACTCCTCTGGCCCCGGCCAGCCCAGACTGGTGTAGTCCCTCCAGCGGCCTGACCCAAAACACACACAAAACTAACATCAGAGACAGTAGTGGTTTTCATCTCAGCGTCAAAGCTATAAAAGGAAGACGTGTGTGTGTGTGTGTGTGTGTGTCTGCGTTACCTGCAGGGCCTGGAGATGGGATAGTTGGGCCGCTTATCTCCAACACAGAGTGACCTCCGGGCAGCGACTCCCCGCTCTGGCCGTCGTCGTTCGTGGCGACGCTCTCCATCCCGTCCCCCTTCGCCTTCCTCACCCGCTTCACCTGGAAGGTGATCTGGTGAAGGAAAGACACAGGAGCTCAGTTCTGCTGCAGGCAGCTCGCGCACTTTGCAACGCTTCCGCCCTGTGAAAAAGGGGGGTCGGGGGCGCGTTCATGCGTACCCACTCGGCTCCCTCGTCGTCCTCGCAGTTCCCGAAACAGGGCCCGCCCCCAGCGCGGGCGCCCATGACGCGGTCGTTTTTAAGCACCCGGATATCGCGCAGGTCCCCTCGCTTGCCTCCGACGTCCAGCGCTCCCTCGAAAGCCCCCATCAGGTCCTCCTTCAGCTGCCACTCCTCCTCCCCTTCAGCTGCTCCTCCTCCAAAGGGGGAGGGCATTTGAGCCACTCCCGAGTCGGACGGGGAAGCCCGTTGCTGTCCGGCTGCCTCGCCTGAGCCATTGCTGTCCAAGATCACCTCTGGACAGGTATGAAGGGGGAGAGAAAATACATAAGAGGGAGAGGGGGAGGGGGCTCTCACGACGTCATCGACTGAAGAAACGAGCCAGAGGTGCTCACACATCCCCTCTGGGGGTGTGGAGGAATCCTGTTCTTACTATCGAAGAGCATGGAGTCATCCATGTCGGAAACGGCCGGTGCGTCCTGCTTGTCCTCGCCGCCCTCCCAGTCCTCCAGCTGTATAGCCAGCTCCTTCTCCGCCATGCAGTCGGCGCCCTCTGGGAGAACACACGTTAGACACACATGTTATTGAAACACGGGGCAGGCACTGAAACGCAGTTCTAGACAGGAAATTGAAATAAAATTAAAGATTGATAAGAACGGTTCCCCAGAATACATCGCACACCCACCTCTGTGTGCGTTACAAAACAAGGACGCAACAGCTGAAGCTGGAAAGACATTAGTTGTGTGCCGTTTATTATTGGATGTTCCCATCTATAGGAGTCATGGAGGAGAGCAGCAGTAGGCCACTAACCAGGAATATTGATCCGGTTCAGGACAGAAACCCCAAATGACTCTTGTTGGAGGGGGGGGGGGTGGGGGTGGGGTGGGGGGGTCAAACTGCAGCAACAATACCATGCAGCAGGACCAAGAAGGATTTGCTCTAAAGGAGCAAGCAATATTTAGCTTAGGTGAGGTAAAATATAGACCCGTCTAAATTTGGAAGTCTATTTTCTGCAGTGTAAATTATTGAGTGGCAAAAATGTGTCCACCTCAAAGCACTTTTCTCTTCACTCTCACTGATGAGAGTAAAGAAGAAGGTGAGGCCTCTATTCATGTTAGAAGTACAACATACTACACTTGTTTCTCATAGCTACTCCTGCAGCGTCAAAGGAATGCACGTGTGTGCGTGTGAAACCTGCCCGGGCTTATATATATATTTATATTTTGATTATTTATTTCAGAAGAATACATTAGATCAGTCAAATTTACACAATGCAAAACAATTCTGCATCAGACAACATTAAAGTACACATTTCTTGAAGTACAAATATAGGGATTAAATTATATTTGACCAAGTTGTCCAATCGATCAAAAGGTGGAATACATATGAATTTACTGTATTCCAGTCTGTCCTTGATCAAAGAAATTCTTGATTGAGCATCACAGCGTTTTACCGATAAACTGCCAGATGTGTAAAAGTGACTTCCTACACTATTGATCAAAAGTATTTAAATAAAAATTACAATTACTCCATGTTTCATACCAACATGGTGCGAGAAACCTCTCAGTCCAACGATGTCTTTATTATGCCTTAAAACAAGCACACTTCCACTTCGGTTAAGCTCCAAATCGCTGCATCTGACCCCCAGTGAGCGGTTCAGCAGAAACCTTATAGGTGGAAAGGAGCATTTTGACAAAACCCTCAGAGAGGGGTATGTTGGATTCACTCACCTGGGCAGGGCTGCCGCTGGGAGAGGTTATAGAGGAACGGGTAGAACTGCAGACAGCGTAGCAGAGGCAGGCCGTGGCGACACTGCTCACAGCCAGCAAAGGAGGAGAAGGCCGAGGAGGAGGAGAGGGCCGTCACCAGGATGTGGCGGAACTCAGCCAGAGCCCCCGTTACGTTGCCCTGAGCCAACTGCACGCTCACCAGGCTGAGCAGGGTGTGAGGCTGAAAAACAGGGAGCCAACAAACACTCAGCTATTTGACTAAAGACACTAACACTACTTCAAATGCTCTTATTTATAGCGAGTTGTAAATCGGCTCATGAGATGAAATTGTTCCATTGAGTTTGTATCCTTATAGTGGAAATGCACTTATTGGATGTTGCTTTGGATAAAAGAGTCAGCTGAATTACATGTAATGTAAAATGTTTGGGCAATAAAAAAGCATAAATCTTCCGAAGGTTGAAACATGGAGAACGTGCAGCGCAATGGAGAGGACTAAATTCAGTCATCTTCTTTTGGGCATGATGGGACAGGAAGATTGTTGCTCAACCGGTATTCAAGGCAGGGGATGTTGCTGGAAAGGACTTTGGATGAAGTACTTTGTTTTCTCCTCATTCTACCCTCTGCGCTGTAGCTGTAGCTGTAGCTTCATCCTTGGTGTTTTCACCGCTGATATTTACTTGCTGGATATTTACTTCAAAACACATATTGCAGACCCTTCTGTCCGTTTCCGTCCTTCCAAAATTTCTCATTTGACTAAACACCGGTTCACCAACACCAGTACAAATCAAACACGGCTTTCATGCCGCGGCGGACTGATTCATCGCGTGCAATACGGCGGCCCAAACAGGTCAGTGAATGTAACACGCGTGCATGTGTGCAGGCAACGTCCCGGTGTGCCTTTACCTCCGACACGTTGACGGCCAGCGCCTCCTCCAGCAGCGTTTGCGCGTGGGCGGTCAGGCCGTGGTGGAGCAGCAGGTTGGCGGCGTTGGTGAGGGACAAGTGGCGGTGGGAGGAGGGGGCCGAGCTCAACCCTTGGCGCAGACACTGCAGGGCGCGGCTGGCATTGCCTTCGGCCCGCCAGAACAGAGCCGCCTCGTTGTGGAGCTGCCAGCGCGGCACGGCGCCCTGCACAGGCAAACGGGTGTTACCGGACTACAGGAGCCATTCAGAGTCTTAATCTGTACTTCCCCAAATTTGAGATTTAATGCAGGGTTTTTACTGTATTTACTGTAATTACTTTGCCAGATTAAATCAGAGTGCGTAAAGGTGAAAGAATATTTCATTTCACCTCGACTGCTCTGGGAAAAATTTGGATAGAAAACAAATAAGTTATCTCTTGATTAGTGAAGATAACGTTGCAGTAGCAGCTTCTCATTCCACACGGCGTCGCTGTTACAGGTTGAAACTACAGAAGATTAAATGAGCCCTCGCTTATTGTCAGTAAATCAGTGACGTGCGGCCGATGGAAGGTCACTCTGAAACTCGGCCCTCGTACTTGTTTCATAGCTTGAGCTATTCTGGAGCCGATCTGCTCCAGTGTCCACCCTCCGGAACGCAGCTGCAGCACCTGTGATCACACAGAGCAGAACAGTTATCATACTGCACACAGTATGCATGCATCAATATCCACAGACACACATACCTGGGAGGCATAGGGATCCGGAAGCTTCTTCTCTTCCAGAGGCCAGTCTAGTGAGGCGGGCAGGAGGGCTGGGTACGGTTGGGGGGCGGGACCACAGTCCGGCAGAGTGTGCGTCCGAGGGATGATGCTCCCGTAGAGGACAGCTGCCACTGGGCTGAATGCACACAGGTAGACAAATTGTACATTTTTATTTAGCGCATACTTTTTCCCACTTGAACTTTAAATTCTTCATCAAGTGAGGCGGAGCTATGCTGCTACTATGTACCCCCCCCACACAGGAGCGTGTACTGACCCCAGGCCCTGGGTTTCAGGTGGGAGGTAGTAGGTCGGCAGCAGGTGAGCAGAAGGAACACTCGGATACTCGTCGGCACAGTCGGCCCTCTGGGGCCATAACCTCTTCTGCATGTCCTAAAGGGAAAAACACACTGCTCTCATTCTCTGAAACAAGTGCACCGTTACATATTCATGTAATCTAATTAAGGCCATATCAGTTCTATAATTATAAATTACACAAACAAGTTGAACGAAAAAATAAGAAATCAAACCTTTTTACAAAACGCTACCTCTTTGATGCCAAACATTAACATTTAAACCCATTTAATTATCCCTGCATAACCTCTTGAGCAGACATTTAATATTTGTGCATTGAACTACCAAAAGTAGTGTAATACAAATTACCCTCTGGCGTACACTCACCGGCCACTTTATTAGGTACACCTGTCCAACTGCTCGTTAACACTTAATTTCTAAGCAGCCAATCACATGGCGGCAACTCAGTGCATTTAGGCATGTTGACATTGTCAAGACAATCTCCTGCAGTTCAAACCGAGCATCAGTATGGGGAAGAAAGGTGATTTGAGTGACTTTGAACGTGACATGATTGTTGGTGCCAGAAGGGCTGGTCTGAGTATTTCAGAAACTGCTAATCTACTGGGATTTTCACGCACAACCATCTCTAAGGTTTACAGAGAATGGTCCGAAAAAGAAAAAACATCCAGTGAGCGGCAGTTCTGTGGGCGGAAATGCCTTGTTGATGCCAGAGGTCAGAGGAGAATGGCCAGACTGGTTCGAGCTGATAGAAGGGCAACAGTGACTCAAAAAACCACCCGTTACAACCAAGGTGGGCATAAGAGCATCTCTGAACGCACAGTACGTCGAACTTTGAGGCAGATGGGCTACAGCAGCAGAAGACCACACCGGGTGCCACTCCTTTCAGCTAAGAACAGGAAACTGAGGCTACAATTTGCACAAGCTCATCGAAATTTTACAATAGAAGATTGGAAAAACGTTGCCTGGTCTGATGAGTCTCGATTTCTGCTGCGACATTCGGATGGTAGGGTCAGAATTTGGCGTCTACAACATGAAAGCATGGATCCATCCTGCCTTGTATCAACGGTTCAGGCTGGTGGTGGTGGTGTCATGGTGTGGGGAATATTTTCACCGGCCCCTTGGTACCAATTGAGCATCGTTGCAATGCCACAGCCTAACTGAGTATTGTTGCTGACCATGTCCATCCCTTTATGACCACAATGTACCCAACTTCTGATGGCTACTTTCAGCAGGATAATGCGCCATGTCATAAACCTGGAATCATCTCAGACTGGTTTCTTGAACATGACAATGAGTTCGCTGTACTCAAATGGCCTCCACAATCACCAGATCTCAATCCAATAGAGCATCTTTGGGATGTGGTGGAACGGGAGATTCGCATCATGGATGTGCAGCCGACAAATCTGCGGCAACTATGTGATGCCATCATGTCAATATGGACCAAACTCCCTGAGGAATGCTTCCAGCACCTTGTTGAATCTATGCCACGAAGAATTGAGGCAGTTCTGAAGGCAAAAGGGGGTCCAACCCGTTACTAGCATGGGGTACCTAATAAAGTGGCCGGTGAGTGTATATTGAGTGGCAATTTCTATTCTCTGCGACGTTATCTTTCACCTGTGTGTGTTCCTGACGGCTGCCCCACAGGGCAGCAGCAGGGTCCTGGTCTCCGGACACAGACGGGTGGAGATGGGGGCTGGCCCCCGTCTGGGTGGAGTTGCGCTCGGCTTCGAGGGCCACGCTGGAGGCCACTGACACCTTCTCCCCGAACTATGAAGAAAGAGAGAAAAGGACAGAAGTTAGATACTAGTAGTATTCCCATTTGTTTGTTTGTTGTAATTGCTAAATATCAGCTCAAACTGCTCTTTTAATATCGAAACAGGCCCGAAAGTAAAATGTGACATATGGAGAGACTCACCTGAACATAGTCCACATGCTCGAACAGATCGCCACGGTGATAGCGCACAGGCAGGTCGAAGGGGCAGTAGAGGCTCCGCTGCTGCTGACCCAGACGACACATCTGATGGTTCCCTGGAGACACACACACACACACAATACTCAGGTGCTGCTCAGCACTGACAAATTAAAGCATGTGGTCAGAGCACGGCCGATGGAATTATGGGAGTGATGCAATGAATGGCATAAATACAGAACAAACAAACGTTCAACTCATACGATCACAATCATCTTGAGTGTGACGCATTGCTACTGTTCTCTACACACAAAAGCAGTAGCTTCTATTTTCTTATGATACACTCTACTAAAAAGGCGTCTTACCGAGCTGGGCTTCCTTGGCCATTTGGGTCTCGTGGATAATGTTGCGCAGGATCTGCTCTTCCTGCAGCAGCTTGTGTTTGTCCAGCGCCTCCTGCTGGCGAAGGTAGTGGTCGTGCTGCTTCTGGTACTCCTTCAGCTCGTTCAGTGTCCGCTGTAGGGATCTAGAAAGTGAGGAGGGCCAATAGAGGAGATGGCAGGGAAATAAAGCTTTAAACGGCCATTTGAAAAGAGTAGTTTTGATTCCAACTACGAATTCTGTTGTAGCGTTCAAGAAAGTTTTAAACTAAACTGTAAAAAAATAGAATGGCTTCACAGATAACAAAAAACAAGGTCCAAACGTGATGTCTACTGGTAGGCAGAGTTTTGTTCTTGTTGGGTCCTCCACCGATCACCTATTAGAGTGTGAATGTGCGACTGCTCGTCTACCTGTGCTGGGCTTCCAGGCGCTGCTCCAACTTCTGCTGACACAGCACAGAGTGTTTCCTCCTCAGTGCCTGCTCGAAGCCCGGCTGGGCCTGCAGCGCCTGCTCGTAGCACAGCACGGAGTGGTTGTATTCCCCGAGCATCTGGTCACACAGGCATGGAGGAAGAGGACACAAACGGCGGAGGTCAAACAGGGATTTGTTTCATGGAGAAACTAAAAGAACTTAAACTACTGCTGGCATTAAGGTGTGTTATGTAAATATGACTTTAGTCAAATAAAAGACTGGGACTCAGCTCTGTGTGTTCTGCCTCTTTCCCTCAACAGACTGTTCACCTGCATCATTGGTCAACACTCCTCGGACTACAAAAGTAAACCAGAGCACTTTCAAAGCCGAAAGCTCTTTATTGATGGGTCTTGGATAGCATGTATCTTATGTGCTGTATATAAAATAGTAAAAATGTGCCTACATCTTAGGCAAACATTACTGTCCTTGGAGCTTATGTAGATCCCCTCCAAGCAGCGGTAGGAAGTGGGGCTTTTCTCCAACGCACCTTCCTCTAATGATAAACCTAATTAATCCCGGAGTTCACTGGATGTTTGTGCTGTGGTTTCTGGGACTCACGGCGTAGATGTTGCCCAGGGTGTAGTGGCTGGTGAAGAGATCCGACGTGAGGTCCAAGGCAGCGTGGGCGAGAATGGCTGCGTCTGCCGAGAAATGGGCGCGGTGCAGGACGTTGGCCATGTTGACCAGGGCCACGTCCTTGTGCTGCCTGCGAGAACAACACAATGCACAAGCAGGGTGAGGCCGTGAACACCTGCGAGCGGCCTCACGCGATAAAACATTGCAGCGGTCCAGTTGTGCTTCTGACCAGCCAGACGGTACCTGGGGGAGAAATGCAGCGCGCGCACCACGCAGTCGACGGCCCTCTGAGGCTCGTTCTTCATGCGCCAGTAAAAAGACGCCATGTTGTACAGCACCCAGGATGACGAATTCTGGGAAACACACAATCAGAAAAAAGGTATGCACACGCATGCTTTGTTTTAACTCAGTAACAGATGGAAGGACATAAAGTCCTTGATGTGCTAATATGGAGCAACCTTGAAACACAGGTTGCTCCACATTCCAGCACATTCCATGCATGTCTATATACCTGATGAAGGGGAGAACAAAGGTCTTTGATATTTGTACAGTTCAGTGAGACCTTACCCTCAGTAACTCTTGATGGATGCGATGGCCCACCTCGTCAACGCTGCGGCCTAGCTTGTGAGACAATGAAGTAAAAATCGGATCCTCCTTAGAGAGCAGTGGGGAGGTCAAGTTTGCCCTCTCCTGCACACCCTGTAACAGATGGAAGGTAAGATTTACTCGCATGTGATCGGTCACACAAAAGAAAAAGGAAATTTATAGCAACTTCCCGAGAAGGGGGGAGGCCAGTCTGGGCTTCGACGGAATTTATGAAATGAAAGTGTGCCAGGCAGTTTTGGTAACAAGTTCCTCAAAGTGGGCAGGACAACTGAAACCACCTCGTTCACGCCATGTTTGAGCAGGAGGTTGGAATCAGCACACCAGAGGAATTGGGAAGGAGGACTTGTATCATGTGATCCTTGAGCTGGTAGCGGTCAGTCATAGGGCGACACAATTCTGTGAGTACTGGAGTTTGTGGAGCACTTGGTTTGTGGCAGCGTAAAGGGCGCGGGTGCAAGTGGAAAGCGTGTTCATGGAGCAGTACGGGACGGTGAGGATCGGAATGGGGATTTAGGTGGAGGGGATGACGATGTATAGATCAGTAAAGACATGCTGCAAAGTGATCTGGGTTTTTTCCAATTTGACCGTTAACAAATATATATATATACTATATTTTCCTCAAAAACATCTTCACACCAAGCGCCTTATTTTTGTATGTGTGACCTAAGTGCAACCTTAAGATACAATCAGGTTGTTTCTTGAGACAACGATTTGCATATATTTTCATCGAGTCTTACAGAGACCATTTTAAATGCTAAAATGGTCACAGAATATCATGTTTTGATCATTGGTTTCGCTGAAGACATTTAAATACAAACCTAACTAGCATGTTATAGACTATTGGGGTGTAAAATATAAAAAGGCAGCTACCTCAGTTCTCTACAGTGCCTTTTCCATTCAGCGTCATACACCAAGCTCAGAGTGGCTAAAGAACTGCTTCGCTATGTCAATAGTTGCGCACGCAGTAGCCTGGTTGCTCAATCAAGAAGCACATTTCTCCACACAGGTAAACAAGGGATTCGGCACCTCTGCTGCTTCCTACAGAGCTAATCTCTGTCCTTCTCTTAGCTTGTGTGTGTGTGTGTCTACTCATCGAGCTTTTCTGGCTGTGTATTAATCTCCCCTGTGTGTGTCTGTTCTTACACAATTTGAATAATTACCTCCTGGAACTGTAGGCAAAACATGCTGCAAAACATCGGCTCTAGCAAGCTCAAGGTTAAATACATTCCTAACACGTAGTGCTTAGGTTTAAGCACGAATGACTAATAGCTCATTTAGAACACTGGCAGTATTGGACCCTACTCACCCTGAGATGTTGGAAAGCATGGATACTATAAGGTAGTTCAAAGGCTTTTGCACAGTCTGGCTTTTCTAGATCAGGGGGCAGAGCTGACCGGGAATCGACATAGTCATCAGGGCTATGGGAGAATAGCAGAAAATAACAATTTCATGAGCAAATCACTACCGTGAACACATTTCCAATGATTGACACTGAGATAACTAGAATGTTCTAAATTGAGCTCATTAAAAAGGAGCGCTTACCCGATGTCTTTGCTTTCAAGGGAAATGTAAGTGCCATCATATAGGTCCAGGTCTCCGAGGGGCACCTTAGCCATGACACAGTCTGGATCCTCTTTGTAGTGCCTCTGCTCCAGCCCAGTGTCTCTATCCTCATTCTCCTCAATGTGAATCTTCTGCTCCACCAGCTGCTTCTGCTCAGCATCAGCCAAGGAGAACAATCAGACTAATCAGTACACAAAAATAAGCAGTTGAATGAGTGATTAATGGTATTCAATGAATAAAATGGTGATGTATGCTGAGGGTATCAATGCTAAGGGGGGTATTGACTAACTCTTATCCGTTTTCTGCACAAATGAAACTGAAAGAGAGTAATTCGTCAGCAGGTAAAGAGGTTCACCTGAGATGCCAAAGAGAAACATACTTTTGACTAAATCTTTGCACATGCTCCTGAGTAAATGAAACCCACAAACAGACACACACCTCCAGCTTCTTCAGGTAGCTCACACGAGTCTCTTGCCTCATGAAGATCACAACGTCATGTGGATGCTTTAGATTCAAAGGTGAGTCAACCTGAAAACAAAATAAAGTCAAACATACTAATGCCAATCAACAATTTAATTTATTGAAGGTTATGAAGAAAGACCCAAATCTTAAAAGTCTCCAGCTTTTCAAATGACACTGGAAAGCGTCCGAGTGTCAAAGCCCGTTTACACTGTCTGGGAATGAAGGACAGTCACGAGTCCAAACGGCAGCTGTCACTACCCAACGCTTCGGTCATATCTGTTAGCATCGCGGACTTTAACATCGGCATATATCGGGTCATCCTGACCTCACACACACCTTACGATAACGCCAGAGCCGAGGTTTAATGTTAGATAGCGTAAGCTAACCAACTTAGCAAAAACACAGCTATAGTGAATGCCCATTTTCTCGTGGCGTGTAACGCTCCCTGGTCAACGAGTCTCGTCGAGGTCGAGTTAACTGCCGACAGTAACGCCAAACGTTACCGTAAACGCTAACGAACACAGCAAGCTAGCCGCCTAACGTTACGCGTTAGCAGGTCAAAGAGCTAGCGGTGGCTGTCATACTTGTTGTTGGATTTTTCCATCCTCGGTGACAACCCAATGGGTCGTGGCTCCTCCGGAGTCCGCTAAAAGTGCGCAGAGAAGGATAAAAAGCTTCCCCCGAAATGACGTTTTCCGCGAATAGTTGACGCGACAGGGCAAAGACCCGGGACATATTCTCCTGAGCTCCGCCATTTTTTCTGTCTCATTTTGCTGTGTGGCAACGGCGCGTGCGGCCTCCGGCCACAAGGGGGGGGCGCTAACCGTCCGAGTGCGCGCTCCTCCTCTCCTCCCCCCCCCCCCCCCCCCCCCCCCCCCCCCCCCCCGCTCTCGAAAAAAACCAACAGGTTACCGTTGATGACGTCTGGAAAAGAAAAACAGGAAATTCTGTAGAACCGAAAAAGTTCCAGACATTTTCGAGTCAAAAGGTGGGTATTATATACGAGTAACATCGGCTTTCGCAGCTGTAGTCAGTCAGTTCTCGCGCGCCGTTGTCGATGAAGAAGATGTGAGTTGGCCCGTCGCCGGGGTTTCGGTCAGTATCTTTTCTCTCAATCGTTCTTTTTTTTTCACACCCCTTAAGCGTTAAGATTCAAACGCTGTAGTTCCGCATCCAGGGGCATGCCTGACTTCATGCCTACATCAGCTGACAACGTCGCCGACACCGAGTCTGCTGTGGAATAAGTTTGCTGCTGTGTTAGCTTACGTTAGCTAACGACGGGTTGCCCTTTAATTGGGACTTTGTTGAGTCACGCTCATTATGAAAAATAGTGATTTTTTTTTTTTACACCGTACTTCCCATTATGGGCGTAACTGCCTCATTTGAGCGGAGTCACTTTAGCTAAAGTATTTAACTTAAGTAAAATACTATACCTAAGTATGGCATTACCAAAGCCGCACTGTATTCGCGTGGATATAATTCTTGTATGTGTAAACTGGACAAACTAAGGATATCTTTCTCATAGAAGGATTCACGCATTCAACACAAGGACTACGTTAGATGGAATGTGTCGATGCATTCCCATTTGAAATGTCATTTAGGAACGATGAGAATTCTCGAGGTGCAACACAACCGCACGTCGCCGAAACACAAAACGTGTCAATGACACAAGTTTTATTAAGGTGGAAAACAAATCGATGAATAATGCAAACGTCACATAGGGACCCTATTGGCACCATAAGCCAATGATGGGGACCCATCTATCATGAAGGGTATTGGAATGGCCCAACTGGTGTTTTAGGATTTACGTTAGAGGGTAAAATAAGTCACGTTCACGGTTTTCTGTGGCATACATTTAGTGTAAAAATGAGTGTCAGTAGCTTCTGGCTTGTGATTTGGATTCATTTCTAAAGCACTGATGCAAACAAAGGAATATTTCCACACAATGTAATTATGTTGCCACTTTCCCCCCTGATATCCAATGTGTTGCCCTGCTCTCCACAGATGGCTTCCGTTGAAAGCAATAAGGGGAGTTTGCAGGAGGACAGCTATGAAGGGGCCGTCGGAGGAGAGCTGTCCGTCTGCGCCCTGGCGATGATGGGGAAGGAACGGGAATCCCTCCTGAGCCCTTCGGAGAGCCCTTGCACCTTCATCAGCGGCTCCTCCACCAGCCTCCAGACCCCTGCGGCCCTCCAGGGCTACGATGTGGAGTTCGACCCCCCGCTAGAGAGCAAATACGAGTGCCCCATCTGCCTCATGGCTTTGAGGAACGCCATTCAAACGCCCTGTGGTCACCGCTTCTGCAAGCACTGCATTGAGAAGTCCATCCGGTATGCTACTGTGCAAAACTACGCGCGGCGCGTGTCAAAGCCATGTGCACCGTGCACTGTATTATTAATTACTGCTTACCTTATTCTCTCGTGTAACAGTGATACGGGTCAGAGGTGCCCCGTGGACAACGAGAGGCTGCTAGAAGACCAGCTGTTCCCTGATAACTTCGCCAAACGTGAGATTCTATCGCTAACCGTCCGCTGTCCCAACTCCGACTGTGCTGACAAAATGGAGCTCCGGCATTTAGAGGTGAGCACGCATCTCTGTCCCGAAAGTGGATATATACTGCAATCTCTGTCTCGTGTGGACGATGAAATTGGACCACTGCTGTCTTGCCACAGTGTAAAAAACGAACTGCATTGTTTCCATCTCTCCCTCCCCCACCCCCCAGAATCACATGGAGCGGTGTCGGTTTGCCACTGTGCCTTGCTCACTGTGCCAGCAGTCGGTGAGAAAGAGCCGCCTCGAGGAGCACCAAACCGCCGAGTGCCAAAAGAGACCCCTGTCCTGTCCAGATTGTTTGGCGGGCTTTTGCTACGACGAGAGCGAGGTAATGTGTGCTCGCTTATCTTAACCGCTCCTCTCGAGTGGTTCTCAAGCTGCATCACGTCTCAGCGATGATTAGCCTCCTCACGCTCTGGTTTTTGTTGCTCCTTCAGCTTCATCAGCAGCGGTGTCCCTTCGCCAACGTCAAGTGCCTGTACTGCGAGATGGATCTCATCAGAGACCAGGTGAGTTATGACACTCTGGTAAATTCTTTACAGGTGTGAATTGTTTATCATTTTTATTAACTTCTGTTCGCAAGAATGCAGAAGTATTCCACACACAACGCATCTCTGCTGCAAGTGCAATTGTTCATATTTAAATGAGTTTTGCTTGAGACAGGAAGTTAGCCATTTCCCAGACAATTGACTTCATTACATCCGCACACGATGATACAGCAATAACTGACTTTTTGAAACCCTTATTTGACTAAATAGACATAAATATAGCTGAGCTGATGATGTTTGTCTTTCAGATTGAATCTCACTGTAACACAGATTGTCCGAAAGCACCCATTGCCTGCAACTTCAGCCCCTTTGGATGCAAGGAGAGGGTAGGTGATCGCATTCATTCATATCTCCTCCGTTTCATCCACACCTGCTGAAACAGTTTGCCTCTTTGCAGATGCAGCGCCACAACCTGGCTCAGCACATGCAGGAGTTCACGCAGATGCACATGCGCTTCTTGGCAGAGTTCCTGCACGGCTTGAGCCTCAACGGCACCACACCCAAGTCCCTGTGGGCGCCGGCGCCCTACGTTTCCCCAGAGGATCAAGGGGCTGCGGCAGTATCTGGCGCGGCCTGCAGTGGGCCCAAAGCAGCTGCCAGCAGCAGCAGCAGCAACAGCTGTGCGCCGAGTCAGCCCATTGAGGAGATCCAGAGGCTGAGGGAGATGGATGGACGGCTGGTAAAGCAGGACCACCAGCTGCGGGAGCTCATCATCCTAAAGGAAACGCAGGTAAAGGGACGTCCTCGACATGTGTAGCCCAAACGTGACGCCATCGAGTTATATTCTTGTTCAGTTCGTCTTGTGTCTCCATTTGTTTTGATGGTTCAGTTGCTCTCTGCCTGTTTGAGCACATACAGTTTAGATATTGTGTCTGCACAGAAGTGGGCTCTTTTTAAAAAATATATTTTTTTGTGGTTTAAAAAGAAAGGTAGTTAATTAAGAAAATGTGTAACTTTATTCTTTTATGAAAACAAATGGTCTTCTTTGAGCAGCAATACAAAAAGTTAAACAATCTGTAAAACAGTCACAGCTATTAGCATAGCCATTAGCTAGCTCAGTTTTTATGCATTGTTGCCAAAGAGAGCTCCTATGACGAAACGCGCGTGCAGGCCGTGGTCATGTGACACGTTGGTCCCGTGTCCTCCCCAGGCTGGCCAGCTCGCTGACCTCAGGCGCCGCGTGGCGCAGCTGGAGGACACCGTGAAGGAACTGGAGTCGCAGCAGTGCAACGGCATCTTCATCTGGCGCCTCAGAAGCTTCTCCGCCCACCTGCGCAACCAGGAGGCGGGCCAGCCGGTGGTGGAGCACAGCCCCGGCTTCTACACGGGCCGCCCGGGCTACAAGCTGTGCCTGCGCTTACACCTGCAGACCCCCAACGCGCCGCGCTGCTCCAACTTCATCTCCCTCTTCGTCCACACCATGCAAGGAGCGTTCGACGGGCAGCTGAGCTGGCCCTTCCAGGGCACCATCCGCCTCGCCATCCTGGACCAGGGCCCCGAGGCTCAGCACCACGTCGAGGTGATGGAGACCAAGCCGGACCTGCAGGCCTTCCAGAAGCCGCTCATCCAGCGCAACCCCAAAGGTTTTGGCTACGTCACCTTTCTGCACCTGCATCAGCTGACTCAGAGAGCCTATGTTAAAGATGACACTCTGCTCATCCGCTGCGAGGTGACGCCGCGATTTGACAATGTGCTTCAGCGCGACGGACCGACCGTGCAGCCCAGGGGACCCGAGGCCTCGGTTTCAAGGGACTGAAGTCAAACTCGTACTTGCGTAAATACTGCTCGGTTCATTTTAAATCATGCACGTCGGGAGGAGAGGAGTTGATGTTCATTTTAAATGTGGACAGTATCCTCGTATTTATTTGTCCACCACCTTTTAAAATGTCTGTGCAATTTGTTTTTAATCAATAAAAACAGAACAATGCTTTTTAATGTGATTTAGCCAGTTACATTTTTTAAATGTTTTTAACTCCCTCGCAGACAGCGCAGAATTTTAAAGGTGCTGCATTTCAAATTCTGTGTGTTGTTATAATATTGGAGCGGACAGTCATTTGTCATGTAAAGAAGTGAACAAAGAATGTTTTTAATCTGAATTTATTTAACCATAAATTAAGCCTTTCAGGCATTTCTCTTTCATTTAAACCAAGTAACCAAAGTGTTTACTTCTTTTTCCCTAAAGGAACTTTATTTCCTGTAAGAAATTTACATAAATAGAAGTCTGGTCTTTTTTCTTTAATAATCTGTCCTGAAAAGCGAAGACATTTTCTTTTTTTCTTCAGATGAATAATATTTTGACCTTTTACAATTTGAAAGCTTCACTTGCATAACAAATGAGCGGTAACTTATTTAATTTGTTAAATGTAATACAGACAATACATTTTGAATTATTTTATTATTCATTATTTTATAATTATAAGCCCTCTTTCCCACCTCAAAGTATAAAAAAAGGGTTCATAGTATTTCCTAAATAGCTGACTATGTGCTATAGTTGCCATTATCTCTTTTACTCATCAATGTACGGGAACTTTTTGTTAGCTCCATATCCCGAGTGGCCCGGTCTGGCCTCCTCCTCTTCCGGTTGGACTTTTCTCTCTGGTTGACTCTCAGGAGGCTCCTTGGTGCCGCTCAGGGACACTGAAACGTCATGACATTTATATTTAGTTAGGCCATAGCATAACCGTATAATCACAGCCTGTTAGTCTCCGAAGATGACCGTATTTCCACTGTCGCGTTGCACATTCACTACGAGTCACTCCTTCAGCGGCATGACTCACTTGGAGCTCTGGGGGCGTCTTTCCCGCACTTGAGTGTGCTTTGAGCGAAGCACTCTGCCATCCAGGACAACACCTCTCCACAATATCTGACCTGTAGGCAACGCCAGAAAAACTCTGGGACTCTGAGAGGACAAGCGAGTGACGAATGCAACATAACGGGTTTGACAGAACATCTTACCTGAGCATCCATGGATACCAGTCGCTTCTCTTGGTCCTTGAACCCACCGACAATCTTCAGCAAGCTCTGAACCCTTTGGAAACACACGAAGAAAGGCTCCTGACATCTTTTTTTTTTTAACAACGTGGAGGGCAGAAGCTACGTGCGAGTCTCTGGTGAGGCAACGTCTGGTCCTCAAAAGTGAAGCCGATGCAGCCTCAAACCTGCATTCTTACCAATGGCCACCGGGGGCGACGACTCTGATGGAATCATTCGTGTTTGCAACGAATACAGCGGCGGCGCCCCAAACCGTTGCACTGTCACAGTGGGATTATCACAGACACTTATCCTCATGCCATATGAAGACATTGGAAAAACAACACTTACTTTGAGGAAGTGCTCTTGAGTCTCTCCTCGCTGCTTTCCCAATGCTGGTGCTCCAGCTTGGCCAGGTAGTTCTCCTTCTGCACCGTCTCCCACGTTATCAGACGCTGGTCTAGACCCTCAGGCAGCTCCCTCTCTAGAAAACACACGCACAAGCACACAAAAACACACAAGCCAAGGATCAGGCAATTTCCATGCATAGAGCACAGCTGGTTTCCCCGTATTTCACTTTATTTTAGCCTCATAAGTCAGAGTGTAGTGTTTGCGTATGAATGCAGCCTCTCTTACCAAGATGCTCGTGCTTGGAGGCGGGCTTTTTGATCAGGCTGAGGAGGAGCTGAGAGAGGTGGCTGATGATGATGAAGGGCGGGGCCAGTGCCGGGCGGCTGTGGTACTCGACGATCAGGTTGTACCTCTGGAACTTCCAGAAGATGTCCGCGTTGCCCTGCACCACCTGGAAGGTGTAGCTGCAAGAGCAGGGCAGTAAGGACGACCACGTCAGCTGGCGTCGCGGGAGAAGCTCGAGAAAGAGAGAGAGAGAGAGAGAGCGAGCGAGCGTGTGTGTGTGCCTCTTCCTGACCTGAACATGGCAATGAGCAGGTTGAGCAGCAGGACGTTGGTGACCAGGAGGAAGATGACCAGCAGCAGGATGACCAGCCAGTTGGCGTAGACGTTGGGACACGGGGGGCGCAGGCCCAGGATGATCTCCTCCGAGTCGTCGGTGCAGTTGATTTCGGGCATGCGGGCGGCTGGTCTCCGTTAAATAAAGGCAACGAGATCAGAAGACACGAGGCCACCCCCCACCCCCACCCACCGCGGGTCAGAGTCACAGGTTGCATGAGTGATTCCGAACAGGCGACCTTAAAAAGTTGCTTAAATTCACACGTGCCGTTATTTACCATCTATTTCCTCCAGGGGTATCTGGCCAAAGATGTGCAGGTAAGGGCGGTACAAGGCCCTGCGGAAGACCCAGTCGATCCGGGGGTCGTTGGGGTGGAGAAGGGCCTGGGTGGCGACGCCGTACGCGATCATCCAGACGCTCAGGAAGAAAAGGAAGAAAAAAACGTCCTTCATCTGTCAAGGGGGGGAAAAAAAAAACGTAACTTAACTTTTCCCATTGGGCGGCACGAAGGCTCAAATATCTCACTACGCTCTTTAAATTGCAGATGTTGCAGCAATGATCTTATTTTACGCGCATGCTGCGGTTAACGTAACAAACACCTTCTTTCATTCCTTCAACAGACAAAGTTTGGCTTTGAGATAAGTGTACACATCCCAAAAAAAACCTTGGAAGATCTCAGATTTTGGGGGAGGGGAGCTTGGAGAGACTTAGAGAATGTTTTTGCCTCTGGTCCTGAAAATGGCCGACCCATGATTAAAAAGAACTCTGGAACTACTTTGTCTATTCGTACAATGTATTTCTGTGGGGATAAAGGGGAACCTGTGTAAGTGCTACAATGTGTAACAATCAGTTTACATGGTACTGGTTCTGGCCTGTTTGGGTCTTCAAAGGGTTAAAACCAGCCTTGTGTGTCTCCGTTGAAAGCATCACATCTACGATGCTTTCTGTAGCTCACCATTCGTTCCACAATGATGATCTTGGGGCCCAGCTGCTTATGAATGGCAAAGATGTGGATGAGACGCAGAGTGAACACCATGAAGTCTATCGCCAGGACCGTGCGCCCCGCCTCGTACGTGTCCTCCGACATCCTGCCAACCCAAAACAGAGACAAGGTCATTCCTTCATGACCTGGCTCGCTTCGTTCTAATTGCTTCCAGTCCGAGCCGCGTCATGTCACGCTGAACGCTGGTTACCTGCACGAAACCCCGACAACAAAGAGCAAGATGGCCACCATGTCGCACTTGTTCCAGTTGTCCTCCACGTAGAGTTTGAACTTCTTCAAGATGCTCATCTCTTCGTCTGTGAAGAAGCTCTGTGTCGGAGAAGATGGGTCACGCATTACGATAATTATTTGTACAATTTTGGACGATAAATCAAAGTGCATTCATGAGAAAACCCGATGTTTTTCCATCCTTATATTTGTTGTGCCTTAGCCCTAAGATCCCTTTTAACGTTTTTGTACGAGTTCATAGTCTTCATCTGTATTCTCGGTATTTTTTGTGCTGTGAGGCTGAAATAAATAGTTCATAATGTGTGAGGACCCTGTACGTCCGGCTGTTTATGCCTCAATGAGACCTTTAAAATCCCCAATATTTTTTCCCTGCCAGGCCCTTTTGTCCTCCAAGTCACCCCCGCGAGGTCAGAAGGGAGTGGGCAGGTGCACAGTGCTGCTGCTTGAGAAGCACACGCATGTCCTCCATGTTGTCAGGCCTGTCAAATGTCCGCGGGCACTTAAGAGCGTGAGGTCGGGTTCTCTCTTGTGGACCGAGCAGGGAAAAACTCGGAAGTGCACCCAGAGCGGCCCCCTCGGCGGCGCTTAAGAACAAGATGTGTGGGAAGTGGGGGTAATTCCCAGCTGCACTGCAAACACACTGTGCACATACATGTATATATGCACACACACACACACACACATGTGCACACTCGTGTTCTGAAAAGCAAGGGTGAGCACCCCGAAGGCCTAAGAAGCTCTTAAGGAAGGTCGAAGAAGGTCAGCGTTGTAAAAAGAAATGAACGAAAGCTTTAACATCCAACCGAGGGCCGTTTAATGCATTATTGAAGAATGCGAAGGATACGGCAACGCAAAAGAAAACGGGGCAAAATATAATTTTTTAAAATAAATTTCTATATTGAATCAACAGCTTTTCTCTCATGGACAGATAGTCCAATGTCCTCCAGCCCCCTCAGGGTTATCTTTGGTCTCTTTGTCGTCTCTCAGATTAATATTCTGCTCCCCTGCTGAGAGTATTTCTCCTCTTTGGACGCTTCCGCGGCAAAAGTCGTTCCGTTTTGTCATCATGGATTTATTGATGCGCTGTGGGACGTTTTCAGATATTTATTTTTTATAACTCGGGAACTCTGTCCTTGACCTTATTGGCTTGTCTTTGTGGTCTTTTTAAAAACAGACTGAGACCATGTGACACTTTATTATAACAAATGGTGTGACTTCTGAAGGTAATTTAGGCATTTAGGGAGAGAGGGTGAATCGTCGTATTTTAATTGTCAGAAATCTTCGACCAATTTTGACAATAATAAATATAATAGAAACTTCATACTCCTTCTATTTGATCTTTTCTGTTCAGTCCTGTCCATTTTCATCGGGTTTAGGAAACTAAAATATTTTTTAAAAGGTGTAATAAAAGTCAAGTCTTCCTACGCTCTTTTTTTTATGAGAGTGAGAGAAAACTAATTAAATGTCATCACTTCAATCGGTGTAGTTTTAATACTTGGAATTGATCAAACACTCCCAGACTGTAAGAATCTGCCCAACGTCATCGCAATGACCCCCCCCCCCCCCAGCACGGGTCCACGAGAGCCCCCGCACTGGTTGCCACGGGCGATCACCTGTCGGAGTTCCTCCAGCACCAAGGTGAAGACCCAGAAGTAGAGCATTATCTCCGTGGGCCCGGGGCCGAGGGGCGGCGGCGGCCGGAAGTCCAGCAGGAGCACGTAGGTGAAGAGGAAGAGGAAGGCAAAGTACATGATGACGTTGCCCAGGAACACGGTGACGGCGGCGCTCCAGAAGCGGCGCCAGCGGCGGTGCAGGAAGCGCCACCAGACGGAGGCGCAGCTCTGGGCCCCCTGGCCCCCAGCCGACGGCTCCCTTTGGAGACAGTTGTACTCACTTGTTAACATGACTTGTTTTAAGTGTTTTAGTTTAATTCTCTGTGTGTATAACTTCCACTTGGGGGGGGGGGGGCGATGATGCTTAACTGTCCACAATGCAGGAAGAAAAGATGAGAATACAAATTTACCAAATACAAGCAGTCCAACGACTAAAATAATAAATAACAGAGACTTTTTTTCCGATTCCTTTTCATTGATTTGAGTTGAGGTGCAAACTGACAAAGGGTCGTCGGCGTCGCTCAGCAGCAAAGCCTTCTCCGTGTCCAGGCTGTCCAGTTCCGCAAACTGCCCCTGGCTGATCTTGCTGTCGAGTTCCTCATCGCTGAGGAGCACAGAGAGAGAGAGAGGGGGGGGGGGTCAGGGCACAGGAGGGAGGGACGCATCCACCTGGCGTAGGAGAATCCCTTTTGGAGGCTTCACCTGAACTTTATGAGGTTGGTCCAGATGAGAGGTGGAAAGAAGAAAGACGCCACCAGCTTGGAGATGCCCGTGTCCGTGGTCATGGACCCCCACCAGATCTTCGTGAGGAGGGCCTGCCCCGAAAAAAAACAGTTCGGATCCGCAATCGTCGATCATCAGAAGAAGAAGAAGAAGAAGAGGAAGAAGAAACCAACTGCAACACGAGTGAAATTCACCACCGGAGGGCGTCAGCCGCCTTGGAGTGTTTCTGCCCTTCAGTCGTGTGACCGAATCCATGGCAGCAATCGACAGGGAGTTATCCCAGCTGGTTAGTAGATGAATAATGCCAATCCCCCCCCCCTCCCCCCCCCTCTAGGAACCCTTTCATAAGAAGTGTCAAATGTTTTTTTTTTTCTCTTCGTCTGGCGACTCGCTTTCATGAGAGGACACCTGATGCTCCTCCATGGGTCCGTCCTCCATTTGGAACCAGCACAATATTGAATAAACGTTCTCTTAAAACACCACCCACCCTCTCTCCACCCCCGACTGTGTGCACATTAACTGTCCTCTCCCTCCCGACAGAATCAGATGAACTCCTAATGTTGACTCTGTTAAGTCAAGGGCATCCGCCTTTGTAAAAACGGAATAGGTAATGGAGTCATATTCACGGGCTCCCGATGCCCTCCAAAGGTCAGGGGACGTGCCTTTCCAAACAAACCATGCCGATCCAGCTTTGTTACCTACGCCATGTGCAGGCTCATTAGAACACACATCTATTATACCTGTTCGTGGAATGGAGCCCCATTCTCTGAAGAGACGGGCCGTAAAAGGCGACGGGGTTCGAATGCAAACTGAAAGTGAAAAGGCCAAAAAACAGGGCTAAAACGAGCACACGCACGAGTGTCCCTTGTCACCTGAACTCCATCGTGGGCAAAGAAGGCTTTGGCGTCCGCCTCCGTGGCCAAGTTGAGGACGGTGGATTTGCTCCAGCAGTGGGTTCGTCTCACCAGCAGGGCGTAGGCCCTGTCCTCGCTGTTGGAGTAGCACTCTCCAAAGACGTCTGCCGCAAACATAAAAGAGCGGGTTCACAGAGAGTCGCTGTGTGCTGGAGTGTCAAGCGAACCCCCCCCCCCCCCCCCCCCCCCCCCAAAAAAAAAGGTCCGGCGTACTCACCGAGGGCGAACTGCTCGTACTTCGCCTCCTTCATGCTGCGCGCAGACTCGGCCTCGGACTCCAGTCGCGCCATCTCCTTCAGAATCTTACAACCCGCCAGCGCCGCCGCGACCGCCTCGGGGCCCTGAAGGATCAAAAGAGAGAGAGAGAGAGAGAGAGAGAGAGAGAGGCGTCTTGAGAAGCGGGTCGGGGGGGTTTTAGAGAGCGACGTGCATTGAGGCTGCAGCGCACCCCCCCCGTATTTACCACAACGCTGTGAGGTATATAGTGGCTGATTGTGTAAGAGGTCATGAAAAAGTCACCTTTCCCTCATATGATTACATGCC
>NC_084903.1:22879587-22928246 GCF_949316345.1 Pungitius pungitius
TGAACCTCTGAGGGAGCGAAGCCCAGCGGAGCTACAGGAGACATGCCGTCCCGTTATGTTTGTTTAAAACTCGTCTTAGAAACCACACGACTTGTTTCGTCTGTCGTTTTTACTTTTGGAGATTTTGGCGAGAAGCGACCGACCTGCCAAAAGAAGAAGAAAAAAACCTGCGAGCACGTCGACGTGAGACAGTCGGCCGCTGCCAGCAGAAAGCCTTCCTTCCAGCGCGGATTAAGAAGCCTGCTGGTCTGCACAAACACACTGAAAGAATCTGGAAGCAAATTATAAGGAACTCTTATGCTCCTCCTCCCCCCCCCCCCCCCCCGGGTTGGGAAGTATTCTCCCCCGAAATGAGTGTGTTATAATATAGTATAGTAGCACTCATAGTAATATAGTATAATAAGTATTTTATTGCCCAGAGCATTTAAACAACAGGTCCTTGTTCTGACTTGACTGACTGACTCCGGGTTGGGAACTTTTTTTTGCAGATTATTCTGCAAAAAAACATGAGTGCAGCATAAAAACCACGTCAGAGTAAGTCACCTGATATATTAGTTATTTAGTTTGAATATATTGATAACCCTGTAATATTGGTCAATGCATTATGAACTGTCTCCTAGTTCCAGATTCTAATATAAAAGGCCATAAAGCTGTTTAAACCATTACACCAGGTCGGCTTCCAGGTCACAATGTGCACGAGGAGAGGAGGAAGAAGCTAATATTCAATGCAATCTTTCACACAAAAGAAAACCTTTACTTCTTTCTGGTGAATAAGCTGCATTTTCTGTTATTGCATTGCAGCAAATTACGTTTGCTAATATTATACTTTGAACGTGGTATTAGCCTTTGAACGGGGACGTATCAAGGAGAAACCTTGTCACTGGTCGTGCACACACATTTCGTTTGATCACTCTTCGGCTCATTTGAATGTACCAACAGCGGTTTGAGAGCCACCTCGGCCAAGGTGCCCCATATTTTCTCACAAATGAATCAGAGCAAACAGCTTTTTTTAGGAGCGGGGGGGGGCTAAAGGAGACAAAGGAGACAGCGCTATAATGGGAGGCACATTCTGACAAAGGATGAATACAGAAAAACATTAACATTACAGCATGTAAACATGCCCAAAATAAAAAAATGGATCCCTTTCCATTGCACCGCCGCACCTTGAAGAAGAAACCTTTACACATATTTACATATAAATGAAGAGCAACACCCTAAAAAAAGAGGGCTCTCGATTTGACCCCTCTTTGTTCAAACCCTCCGTTTTCCTCCACGCTGTCAACGTTCCGCTTGGTTTCACTCATGCATTTGGGCATTTGCGAGCGCGAGTCGGCCTGCAAAGGATAATTGTGGTGTGGGTTTCACTACGAGAGATACTTCAAACAATGACATTAAGAATGCAGATATCCCAGTTAGAATGTGAGGGGGGGGGGGGGGGGGGGGGGGGGTGGTTGTACACACACTCAGCGCAGTTACATCGTTTGAGAGAATGTTTGAAATAAGACGCAGGGAAGGAGCACATGAGGGGTGACCGCTCGGGAGATAATACAATAATTGGTTCCCTCAGTTTTGGGAAGAGCAGTAACTTAATGAAAGGTGCCTCGAAGAGACGTTGAACCCTTGGAGACATTTTTATTGATCGGTGTCTTTTTAAAACCCAATCACAGCTCATCCATCTCGTGTCGAGGTTTGCGTTTTCACATCAACTCCATCAGGGGTTCAGACACGCGGCATCACCTCGCTGCTCGTTGACTAAAACCCGCCTCGGGAAGCAGCATGACCTTCGTTTGAATAACGCTGCTGCAGATAAGATGAGTTCCTTAATGAACACGCCGTTTTACCCGGCATTTTCATATGGCGCGACCGGCCTGCCCCCAGGATCATCGATCTCGTTTCCTCCCCGAACCACGAAAGGAAAAAAAAAAACAGCTTCTCTCGCTTCCACGGAGCTGAGGGCGTACGAGCAAAGGAGCCGGCAACACTGACCATAGCCCAGAAGTAGTTGGCCATCTGCTGACGTTCTGGAGGACGGCCCAGAGGAAGAGGTCCCTCCAAGGGTGCTCGCAGCGCTCCTCGGACTCCGCCATGTTCTTCTGGGTGTGGAACAGTCGCCCCTTCGCTGGCTTCTCCTGCAGCGCACACACTTTGTTAAACATGCACGGCTTCAAGGGGTCACTTGGGTCATTTGATCCACTGCACACATCCCATTTAAGGTCGTTATTGCAAAGTAAATAACTTTACTTTGCTGTCAGTTAAACGCTGTGTTAACGACGTTAATGCAAACCCATTTTAATGACTTGTCTGATAATGTCAACAGGCTTTTCTGTTTGATTAGCTGGCTGAAAGCAAATAGGTAGTAGGCTTACCTTTCATTGGTAACCTAACTGTTACGGCTCATTGTTTCTGAAATAACTTGAATGAAAATATTGAGCCATGATTTAACTGCACTACAGTCCTTGTTTACCTGAAATGTGCACTTTATAATTGAATTTTGTGCCGCACTGTTTGGCAATTTTGTTTTTCTGCCAAATCAAACAGTTGCATAAAGCAAGCCAATCCACTTTTCTATGTTGATAAGAGCATTAAAATGAAAAAAATTATGGAAAACAAAATAAAGGAAGGGACATTTAGACTAGATACAAATTAGCGATTAATTAGCGATTAATTTTGAGTTAACTATGACATACATGTGATTAATATTTTAATTGTTTGACAGCACTAGAAATAACTTCCGCTGCCTGGAAAAAAGAAAGTGTTGGGTTGTCCTGTGAACAGGACGATGTTAAAGCACATGAAACACGCAGAGCCGACAGACGCTCCGCCAAGAAGCAACGTGATATTACCTTCTGATCTGAGCTTTCCTTTTAAAAGCTTGATACAGTGCTAACGACTTACAGAGATGGATAATTAACTGCAAACACAGAGAGTATATTTAGATGAGATTTCCCCCAGCACACGAAAGGAGGGTGTGTCACGATCCGGCTCTTTCTACCTGTAAGTACGCTGAAATCGAGGCTCTTTTGAGTAAAGAATTTAAAAAAGAATGGGCACATGTTACAGGAAAAGTACATCGTTCATGTCTACTCGTGAGAGCAGGAGATCAACGTTAAAGATTCACTGCGTTCCAGCAAGTGAGTCTATCATGAAGCGCTGTCTTGCATCTTTCAGGCATTTATCGGTTTTTCCCAGAGAAACCCTCCGAGAGGGTTGGAGAGGGAAAAAACACCCCCACCGCTCACAACTTACAGACGAATGCAAGGCGGCGGAAACACTGTAGACATTGCTTTGATTCTGAGGTTTCTCACGCCAACAACGCTGCAAAAACCAGTACAAGTTGGACCGCAATCCCCCCTCCCCCGGTGGAAAGGATGCCTACGCTTCACTCACCGTGGGAATCCTCTGGTAAAAGCCTTTGCAGGAGTCGTGGAGGAAGTCTTTCAGCACCTTGGCGACCTCGAAGAGGGTGAAGCGGGGTTTCCTGTCGCCCTGTTCGGGCGGATGGTGGCCCGGCGGCCCCGGCGTCCTCCCGGCTCCCAGCAGGAGCTGCTTCTCCTCGTACTTTTGAGCAGCAGGTTGTGAAAGAGGCTCTTCTCCGACACGGACCAGTAGAGCTCCTGCAGGCGGCCGTAGGTGAGAAACTCGCCCAGGTTCACGCCGTTGTCCACGAAGAGGCGCACAAAGTCGGGTTTGTCATTGATCAGCGCGTCCATCATCACCTCCTCCAGGTCGCACGCCTGCAAGAGACGGGAGGTTTGTGCGCGTGTTTGTGTGTTGTATCCAGTGAGTCACTGGTTCCTTTTCAGACGGATTGTAAAACAAATGCAAGTAAATACGATTAAGAATGGAAGACATGTGGAAAACACAAAGCCTCAAGGGACGGAAATGAATCGATGTATTCAACGCTTCACTATTTGGTTCAAAAACGATTGGGTGGGTTGTCAGGGTTGCTGAGACATTCACGGTCCCCCACAGGACGAATCCTTCTGGATTTAAGGATTGCTTCTCTGAGGCCTTGATCACAATCCCTATTTCTGCTTTTTCGGGTGAAATGTCCTGTCAATCACTTAAACCGACATGTGTTAAACTACGTTCTTGCAAAATGAAGCCATCAAGGTGCAAAGTTTGATTACAAACGTCTCCTCGGTGCGCGGGGTCAACTCACCTTCCACTCCACATCCCCGTTGAAGATGTCACTCTTGGCGATGTCCACCCGGTTCCAGGCCACGGCCAGCTTCAGCTCGTCCAGGAAGTCTTGTGCCTCCTGGCTTTGGCTCTTACAAGCTGACACACACACACACAACATGCAAGATTCACAATATATGAAGAGCTCAAAATGTCAAAGCCCTCTCTCTCTCTCCATGCAGCTGTAGCTGCACAGGTTGAAAACAGCTCCCAGTATCTCAGCAACAACGTCTCTGCCTCTCGAGCGTCTTTACCCTTGACCAGAGCTTTGAGGATGACCGTGTCCAGCTCGGAGCTCTCCTGTTCGGGGTCGTGGACGGTCAGCAGATGCCCGTGGTCAAGGATCCTCTGGATCTGTTGAGGCAGGGAGACAGTGAGTCATAACTAGTACTTGAGTATGCATTATTTAATATAAGCAACAGCCCCCTCATTATGTATGTCAGCTTGAAAAAACAAACACAACTTATCAGTGCCCCCCCCCACATCCCCATCTTAAATTAGGTCACCACGGGCACATTTTGAGGATACGGCTGAAAATCCCACACCAGCTTCCCTCCCCTTAGTGTGCCCCATTTTCCCGGCTCTCACCAGCTTGGCCCAGTTCCTGATGTCCGTGCCGTGGTGGGCACTGGGAAAGGTGTCCAGCAGCAGCTCGTGGACGGCATCCTCGTCCCAGCAGCCCCTGTTCATCAGCGTGACCAGCATGTCGGCCACCCCCCCCGAGCCGGCCAGGATCAGCCACGGCGTGGAGTTGCCGATGCCTTTGTGCATCCTCTGCGGACAAGGGAACACGCGTCTCTCACCTCGCCCGGGGGGGAGGGGGGGGGGGGGAGGGGGAGGCCTCACAAACCCGGGAGAACACAAACGGAGCCCTGCGTCTGTTTCTGCACATTTGAGGGAGTGAACGGGGGTGGGGGGGGGGGCTTTTCTAGCCCAAGAGATTAGCTTTGTGAAAACTGAATTGATTCCTCAGGCTGGCTGCGGGAGCGAGACTTCAGGAGGTGGCACGACCACAATTTGATTCGGAGCCTAATTCCTAAGCGGCTGCTTGATTGCGCAACATTCACACGACACACACACACACACACACACACAAAAAAAGATCCGCAGCTCGCAAGAAAGCTGTGTTGATGATCCCGTCTTTGAAGCTACTGAGGAGCGAACCAACAGAGCACGGTCAGGTGGAACTCACCTTCAGGATTTTGGGCTCCCCGTGGACCAGGAAGCACAGGACGGGGATCTCGAAGCTGCCCGCCCCTGAATGAGTGGATTTAGAACAACATCAGCTGGTTGCTGCATCCCATTGCTGTCGGTGCACATCTGCGTCCAAGGCAAATAATAAGTGACTAATATTTTATTACAGTTTATTTTCGTCTCCTTCAAGAAAGAAAAGAAGAGAGCAAAGATGGCACAAATTACTTACATATTTAGAAACCAGAATATTTTTATGAATATTTTCTGACCTTCCACTTTGAATTACGGCTTAAATCCTGCGATCCAGCACCAGGTATCTGCTTTAGCTAAATGGAGTTTTAAAAACGGGGAGTCTCTCTTTGGGAGGAAGTTTTGATTTTCATTTTAAATATTTACTCCCCTTTGCACACTGAGCAGATTTTGAGGCACACCATGTTGCGGCGAGCCATAGAAAAAGGCCTTAAAAGATGAAGCTGGCTTCATGTATCAGTATGTGAAGCAGCCCTTTTTTTTTACCAAGGCACTACAGAGAAATACAACTTAATGCATGTCTCACTTAAATAAAACAAGTACTCCTACTTTCAATATTCATGGGGAAGTTTGTATTATTTATTAAATAACACACAAGGGTTGTCCTGACCTAGCGAGGGCTTCGTTACCTCCGTATCCGGTGCGCTGCAGAGAGATGTGTTTGAGCAGCTTCACCCTCATCTCGCTGGTGGCTCCCGGTCTGTCGGGATCCTCCTCCACCAGCACAAAGTGGGAGTGGTTGCTGTCCAGCGAGTACACCGAGCCGTGGGGCAAGTCCCGGGGCTCGTAAACCACGGGCTCGTCCACCTTGGTGAATGCGAGAGGACAGGAAAATGAGAGCCCTGTGGCTGCTTTGCCCCCCCCCCCCCCCTGTGTCACCCACAGAAACCTTGGGATAGCTGCTGGTGAGCGCCTCTCGATTGTGGATCATGTTCCAAGGCGCGATGCCGATGGCCACGACGCGGACCTTGGAGGAGGTGCTGGCCAACGAGTGATCCCTCACCGCCTGGCCCAGGTGTTTGGTGATGCCGAAGCGGAGGCCGTTGGTCAGGATCCACGCGCCTGGAGAGCACACGAGCAGCTGCGTCTAAATGTCCACCTTAAGTCGTTTGTTGTGCACGTTGTGGCGGCGGCTAAGGGAGGTCGACGTCCTACAGGGTGTCAAACCGGAAAGCTAGGTTTTGGATTCCATATACAAAGGTGGCCTGATGATAAGTTACTGCTTAAATGGTTAGGAAAGGAATCTATATATATATATATATATATATATATATATATATATATATATATATATATATATATATATATATATATATATCACGATGCAATTAAAAACAACATGAAAATAACTTCACAAATGAAAGACAAGATTTCCTCTTGGTTTGTTGGTGCTTTGTACCGGTCAACCACGGAGAACACGTTCTCTGGCCCTCTTGTCATCACCTGTGCTCTGCGCGGCCTTCACCAGTCCTTTCCTCAGAATGTCCCTGAGCCAAGGCTTCATCTGAGTCATTTCGTCTCCGCCCACCAGCGCCACCACCAGGTGTGGGGGAGCGAGGCCCCACTCCTCCACCAGCATCTGGTAGATGAGCACCGGGTCCGTGTTGCTGCGCACCCTCACAAACTGGAGAAAAAAAGGAGTCACCGCGTTATCGGACTCTCCCGACGTCGTCCTGGGACGTGGCTTTTTTTTTTTTGTGTTGGTTTCACCTTTCCTCGGGTCTTCGTAGAACCGACGAAGTTGATGTCGCCCACCCTTCCGGACGCCCAGTGGGTCTTTTCCATCATCCTGCTGGCGAGGCCTCTGGCTGCGTTCTCCAGAGTCTCATCCACCGTGGTGCAGCAGGAGCAGCCCAGCAGGACGCTGGGGGGGGGGAAACACGCGGACACATGACCTCTGACCTCCTGCTCACCCGCAGTGTGGCAATCATATCGATGTGATCTAAAAGGTTTCGGTCTGTGCCTTTTCTAAACGGAAAGGTATAATCTGTCCTATTAGCGTTAGCTCGGTGATAAATTGCAAAACAACGTTCAGAGCAGCGATATACGAGGGGAGGCCAGAAGAGGCTTTTAGTGCGTGTCAGTGCATGTTAGTGCACGAGAGCTCTGTGCTGCACTTACGCAGTTAAAGCCGATAACGCCGATAACGCCATCGTGACTAACGGCCCGGCGTACAGAAATGTAGCACGTGGCTAGTTAGCGCTCTCGGCCCGCTGAGTGTTGAAAGCAATGGAAGCGCTCAGTGCTCAGCGGCTCATTTAGCGCTGAACTTTGTTGTCTTTGATATTTGTCTAATAGTCTGTGTGAGTGCCTTGTGAGTGTCGTAAAAACCCAAATCAGATTCCTTGTATCGGCGCACGGCCAATATAGCTGATTCGGATTTAATGGCCCTGAAACAAGTGGTCCTTTTTTTTCCTCCTTGTTCTGCCTCCTTGTTTGGGGTTTTAAAAAATTACAGATAAATGCAAATAGAGTCCAGTTTTTTTTTTTTGCTTTACCATAATAGGCAAGAAACATTAGTTGAATGATCACAATCACTGGTAGTGATTGGTTATTTTGATATGGCCTCTTTGATACAGAACGGGAGCTTTTGGGGGGGGAGGTGCACCTGCACGCCGGGTACCGTCCCTGACTCCTGCATCACCACGCACCTGTGCTCCTCCGACCACGCCAGCGGGTCCCCACATCGCGGACATGGCGCCTGCGGCCGCAGCGTCCCCTGCAGGCCAAAACACGATCACATGCATCACTCAACTCACTGAACCCCACCCCCCCACGGAGCTCTGCACACTGAAAGGCTCCTGCAAATACTTGTGGGTCGATGCAAATTTGGCAGAATTTTCATCCTCGCTTCGTATGCAAATAACGCTTCCTCCCTAATGCCCCGAACTAGAGATTCACAGAACGTTTACCAAACCGAGTAAAAACCGGGCCGCGACACCGCGGGCGCTCGCCGGAAATTCGCTGAAAGCGGCGCCATGAACGTTTTTGTTCGATGGCCGACTTGAGCGTCCAGCTCCACCTGGAGGAGCTTCTGACGTGGCGACCTGTGGTTTATCTCTGAACGCTCGTTTTGCGATGACTGACGGGGAGTTCAGGAAGGAAACGGCATTCGTTATTTATAAAGATCCGTTTGCCTGAGTGAACGCAGACTTTCATCAGCCGGCCTTGTTGCCGCGTGTTGTTTGAGGGGAAGGGTTCGAACAAAACAAATGCACAGGCGAATATTTCTTTGACAAAGAATTGCGGTGCGACGGTTAACACACACACACACACTCAATTTATCGTGAGCCATCTGTTCTAATGTAAGTGAGCAGCTTGTTGTGGGGGCCTTCATTTGACTACAGGTCTGGATCTGGGAGGAAAGATTTCTATCGGCTATGCAAACAGGACCATTTGCATTTGAAAAAGGATCGGACGTGGACACACACACACACACGTTCCTTCATAACCAACAGGGGACCGTCCCACCACTACAAGCCAGTATGGACCTTAGTTTTTGGTCATTTTTTATCTTTTAATATCTCTGCAACGGTCTTTTCATTTAAAAAACTGCAAATCTGACAAAACTCCACCAATGGAAGGGACACACACACTCACACACACACACACACACACACACACACACACACACACACACACACTCCACATCTTGCTTCAGGTCTGGCAGAATGAACTTGTCCTTTCTCTAGCAGACGAGATGATGATCCTGATCGATTTACAGCAGGCACACAGCTTCCTTCTAGGAGAGTATTTGTGTTTTTGTGGGGCCCAGCAGCCCCTTTCAGGCTCATATGAAAACCTCTGTTAAAATTGAATGTGTCCACAGAAGGGAAAAAGCAATTCTCTGATTTCAAAATCAATATTCAGTTTTCTAATGTCAACATTTCCCCGGCACTTGAAGTAGAATTATCTGCGGGAAGAAAAATGAATCTTTTCACTTTAATAAACCAAAAGAGATGTGATGTTGCACATCTCAAATGAGCAATCCAAGGATAGCTGAGGGGAGAAATGTGAAAAAACATATTGGTTACTATGGCAAAGGAGACTATGCAACCCACTACTTTTGTTCATCCTCAAAGTCACTCTCTGTGATTACATCCTCCAGATATGTCCCATGAGCTATTTCCTATTACCCAACCAGAGAATGATTTTCTCCCGTGCTGCTTTATCGCCCTCGGCGCACACAACACAAGCTGGATGTGAGTCTTTTGTGTGAAAAGGGTTGTACAAATATTACACACCGTATCCATGAATAATCTTTTCATTGCCAAATGTAGACGGCGAATAAACAAAAGACAGCTGCTCCGGTGTCCGTACTCACCAGAGGTGTGCCTTGTCTGTCCTGCATGACTCGAGGGCTCCGACCGTCCTGCCGCTGAAACACACCTGCGATGAGGTGATGAGGGCGCTGCACTGAGGTGAACCACCTGGGGCGAGCAGGAAGCGCTGCACAGGTGAAGTCTTTTCTATTGTTTTTCGACCAATCCCGGACTGTGCTGTGCACCGCCGCTTTGCATGTCTCTCCCCGGGACCACGCACGTTTTCATCGCTTTATTGTGTCTATTTTACATTTTATTGGCGTGTTTGTGAGTGCCACATTTTAGAATAGGATAACATGTAAAAACCTAAAGTGTGACGCTCCGTTTGAGCCCCATCTGTCACGGTGTGGGTTCGTTTCCCACCTCTCGTCTCCCTGAACTTCACTTCCTGCCCTGGTGTTTTCTCCCTAATTGTTTCCGATCACCTGCACCTTCCTGGTGTATTTGAGGAAGTCCAGGACCGGAGACAGGAAGACTCCACCGCAGATTTTGCACAAAAATTTAACAATATTTGTTTGAGCTGAATTAACCGGTTGGTTAAAGTAGCTTGACGTCGCAAAGCAGTTTTGCACGACGTTTTTTAAAAGGTTTTATTTCTAGCATAAACATTTCCAATGGAGGTGATTAACTAAGTGAGTGACAACAGGCCCTTTGAGTGACTTTAAAAAAGACGCTTTAATCAAGGAGTAATTATGATGTAATTAGCATATAGTCGTGGATTTAATTGTGTTTCTAAAGCTATTGCAAAAATTGACCACTCTAATCTGTGGGGGACACTCTTCTCTTAATGGTAGAACAAAACCAATTAAAACAAGGACTTAATTACTGTTATCTTGACCTACATGTAGCTTGAACTCAAACTCATTCAAACTCCCGACAGGACCTCCTTTTGGCAAACTGACTTTAGTTGGCTCAATATAATTCTAGTTGTATAGCTGCCACTTATCACTGTTGCCCGGAAGCTGCACTTTGGGGGCCTTTTCACTCCGTCTTCTTTTAGGATTGTTGTGCCACGAGCTAATCAGCTTGAGATCATTGAAATGGAAAAAAACAGGACAAAAAGACTTCATCACAAACATTTGCAAATGGGAAGGGGGGGGGGGGTTGATTAACGGCTGGGGCGGTCCTCGTCGCACAATGAATGAATATCCCCCCCCCCCCCCAGCCGTCCCCGTCCCTTCCACCACGCAGCCAATCAGCAGCCTGCGCTCTTTGTATACAAACAAAGCGCCGTGCTTCCTGCAGCCTTTAAATGGTTCTGCAGCCACGCGACGTCCGGAGTCGAGAGGACGGGTCCACCAGCAGCCGAGACCCCGCTCCAAGAGAAGCGACCCCCCCCCCCCCCTCTCTCCAGCCAGAAGCACCCAGAGGATGGATCCCACCGGGCGCAGAGAGTCGGTCCGCAGGAGCCTGTTCGGCCCGGTGGACCACGACCAGCTGCGCCGCGACCTGGCGCTGCAGCTGCGGGAGATCGCGGAGCGGGACAGCCGCCGCTGGAACTTTAACTTCGGGGCGGAGACGCCGCTGTCCGGCCGGTTCCAGTGGGAGGAAATCCCGGCGGACTGCGCCGCGGCCGTCTACCAGGAGCGCGCCGAGCCGAGGGAAGACGACCGGCTGAGCGGCCGGGAGGACAGCTCGGGGACCGACCAGGAGAACCGCTCCGGAGTCTCCAACGCGCGCCACAGTCCCGCCGACGCGACGCCCGTCCGGAGGAGGAAGAGGACCCTCTCCAAGCCGGCGGCCAAGGCCGGGACCCTCTCACGGATCACCGGTGAGGAACCACAACAGACCTCGTATTTATTCAATGAGAGACATGTGAATGTGAGCGAGTGGGTGAACTTGTGTTTTTCTGTGTGTCGTTGGCAGATTTCTTTGCAAAGAGAAGAAGGACGACGGAAGCTAAGAGCATCCTGAGTGCTTCCCACACAAGTTGCAGCGAAGCAGCTTCCTGCAGAAGGATCCGGTGAAGCCACAGCTGGAAAAGGACTATTTGTGATTCATGGACTGAACCAAAGACTCTGCACTGCACCGAAGGATTCTATTTTAGGTTTATTTCGTTAATGCCACTTGTAGCATTTGTCAACTGGGGTTAATTTATACAAGTTTCTGTTATTTATTTAATTTATGGAGTTTATGCATTTTTTTCCTATTATTTTCCAAATGAATTATTATTATTATCATTTATTTATCCGTGTTCATTTTCTCATTGATTGATAACTTTTTCTGTTTGTTTCATGTCTTTGTCAGTCTCTCGTTGGCTTTCTGCAACACAAGCTGCTTCTCTTGTCCTTTGTTTGCCTCAATGAACTGAGAGTGTAAATGACCACTTTGCAAATTTTAATAAACTGTTTAATTGGTGACATCAATTCTTCTGATTCATATATATTTGCTATGTTTGATGATCAGTTTAATCGTGGTTTATTCAGCAAACCACATTTGCCTGAAATACACGATACTTTTTTTTAAAACCTTAAACAACGCTGTCAGCAAAGCCCTGAGATGCCCAGATAGAAATTACTCAACTTTATCTTATATGCAACTGCTTCTTTTATCCCACGAATGTTTATTTAAGTGCGGCATCGGGCGTCTCATAAGCGACTGACACTAAATTAATTAAAAGACTCACTCTACACTCAAATAATGAGGAGGATTCAAATGTATTACATTATCAATATGAATTCAGCTTCATGAGCAAGCACAACTTTTGGTTTTGTGCTGACTTTGTGGCAGTCACAAAGGAGTGAGCTAATAATAAGTGTGCCTCTGAAGTTGTAAAGAAATCACTTTTTGTCGAGTAATTGCGTTTTCCGGCTTATATTGTGAGCTGTTTCACAATCACAAGAATAAGGACCGTGCTCTCAGGCTTGAAATTATATCCGTTCATTTGAGCGGCCAAATTAGCCCGTCCGAGGGGCCGAGTCCCGCAGAGTCGCATTCACTCCCACAGAGACGGGCTTTTCAGCTTTAAAGAACCCCGAGAGGCCATCTGGCCGCGGAGGACAATGGCCACAAACCAGAGTGTGCCGTCTATTTCACCTGCAAATCAGCCTTTGGAGCTCCTTGACCCCCCCCCCCAAACCGCCCCCCAAACCAGGTCTATTCCTCCACTCTGCTCTGCTCTTTTCACTACGCCTCCTTTTGGACAGTCAAAGCAGCTATTTATCGTCAGCGACCCAAACCCAGCCGTGTTTATCCTCTCACTTGGGCTCATGGTGATTCTGCGGCAGAGGGAATGCGTTCAAGCATAAAAGGCAAGAAGGAGCAAACATCACGTTTTACATTTTCTGGAAACCCGCTCAAGAACCAAGGACAGCGAAGGTTCTGCTGTTCTGTCGGGAACAGATGACCTTACGTCCTGCCACAGTGGATTTGTGTTTGTAGGCCGTCAAGAAATCAATAATCCAACTCTCCCATCGGGCCCGAAATGACCCCGTGGGATCCCGATTCCTCCCCCCGAGCCTCATCAAATGTTGTTAACGATGTGACTACATGCTGCTCAGTAAATGAAGTGTTCATGCAGGTGCAGCGGGTGCTGCATGTATTTCAGAAGTACCGTTCACACACTAGAATAAAACCACACGCTTTTATTTTTACTAAACTCAGGAGTAGAAGTTGTGATAATCTGAATACTGTCTAATTCTTATCAGGTTTCATTCAACGTAGAAGGAGCTAAAAACTGGAGCGCATGACAGGTATTGAAGATAAAAAGCGTTAATTTGATAAATAAGCCTCTGTGGAGAGTAGTTACAGCACATAAAAATTACACCAAAAATCATTTAGAATCTAAATTTGTAGCGTTGTGTGTTTTATTCACGCTGAGAATTCACTCAATTAAACACCGTCTTTCAAACAAGGCAGTTATTCCCAAAAAACACAATTCAGTTATGTCTTTCTTTTGGATATATTAATCCTCCATCTCTGTGTTCATGACTGATGCATGGGATGGGGGGGGGGGGGTCATTTTAAAGCCTCCACGCCCTCCTCCCCGTCGTAAAACTCGTCCCCCCCCCCCCCCCTCCTGGTCGGCACAAAGGCCGACCACCATCAGCACACTTTGGGAGGGTGCTTGGCCCATTGTTGTGGACACCAGAGGCAGATGGTCACTTGGGCCTCTTCTCCACACGGCCACTTGTGTGAAGGAATGCCTGGACACCCCATGGATGGTCAGCGGTGGGGGGGGGGGTCACCATCTGCCGTCCAAAGGTCACTCGTGTAAGGAGCATGGCCTTAGTTCCACTGCTTCTGCCTATTTGCATAAGTCAGTGAGGATGCAACAAAGCCCCCCCCCCCTCCTCCCCCCGCCTCACTGCAATAAAGGAAACTTCTGACCCTAAACCGTAGCTTCAATTTATCTTGTTTCCCCTTAAGGCTCCAGACACAACGCAGACCATTCCGGGTAATCATTTCGCCACAATCTTTTATTCAAACAGATGAATATTTCTAAACATAAAAAAAAAAGGAAAAACGCTATTTGATTAAACGGAAACCTCTTCCAGCGAAGAACTGTAATATAAGGCCCCCGCATCCCTTAAATATGAATGAGTTCAATTTGTTTCTTTTAAATCACAGTACGTCTTTGGCTTTAACCTGAACAGATTTCCAGTCATATTTCAAAAAGAGGCAACAAAGTGTAAATCATCTCCAAAAGATTTAAAAGGACAAGGATATGTAGAAAAATCAATGAATCTCCTTTGCATGTGGAACATTCAGTAGAAAGCAGGCAATGTGCTTGAAGTCTATAATTTGGCAACAGATTAAAAAAGGTCGATATGCCTCATTTCACAGGACTACTGCAGATGTAATAATCTACTTTTACTCAACCTACACTTTGTAGTTTTGACGACGTAACATAACTTTGTCGGACGGAGAACAAACTCCACCAAGAGGATCAGAACCTTCTGGACGCCCTCGGCTCCAGCCGTCAGCCGCTGTCATCCGGGCTGCCGGCGCCGCCGGGAGGATCCGCGCCGCGGGCCGCGTTGGAGGTGGAGGACGGCGGGGACGAGGACAGCTGCTCGTAGCCCGGCAGGCTGCCCTGGCCGGGGGGGACGCCGCGGGTCCGGCCGGGCCGCGGCGGCCTGGGACCGTCCCTCCGGTCCAGCAGAGAGGCGAGGGACTCCGCCACGCGGCTCAGGGTGTGGTCCATGTGCGTCATCTACGGCGCACGAATCGACTCATAGAAGCGCTTTCAAGAATCATTTCGACGTTACAATGTTTGTCCGTCAAAAAGGCATCAAAGTATTCAACGTGGGCCCGATTATCGGTAAGTGGCCCATCGGACCCAATTGGACCCAAAGAATACAACGGTGTTAATTTGAGGTATTCATTACCAGCCTCAAAATAACATCACAGGTTCCCTTTAGATGCTGCGGAACCAGCACAAGCTTCTTTTTATGAATCAAAAACAACAGGTGCAGGTGTTTTCATGCACAGGTGTTCAATGTTCAAACACTCTGTTTCTTTTGTTCTTTTCTGAACAAAAAGAACGGCCTTGTGAATAGCTGAAGACTCTTTTTGGCGACTAAAACAAGTGATCTGACGCTGTAAAAGAATCCACATTGCAGCCTTCTGCCGAAGCCCAAGCTGTTACCTTGTCCTCCATCCGGTTGAGCCTGGAGCCGATGGAGTTGGTGCCTTTGTCTTTGGCTCTGTCTTTAAAAGGGAAGTAAATAATAAGACAGGAGGATCAGGGCTGTGGTTTGTTCCACAGTCACTGCCACATCCGAGAGTGATTCATTACCGGAACCCGACTGGAACAACGTTTGCTTCCCGATAGATTGGTCCAGCCTGAGAGAAAAACAACGGGATGTATAAGATACAGTATGTGTATATGCCTGGATCATTCGGTGGATAATTCTTCCAACTTTACCTTCTCTGAAGCTCCTTGATTCGCACCATGAGGTTGAGGTGACCCTGGGAGTATTGCTCGATCACGTCGCGCACATCGTACGGTTTCCGTGCTTGCTGTTACGTAAAACAACAACATTTAATCCCATCTGGGACAATTTGTGCTGGCGATCCACCCGATCAGGTCAGCTTGTGTCATCTTAAATACCTGGAAATTCCTCTTGGCCACGAAATAACGCATCCTCTGGATGACCCGGATGGCTCTCCGGTGTGACTCCGTCAATCTGTGGGAGTCAGAAAATGTGTTAAAATTGCTTCCCGAGAAAAATGCAATAAAGCTGTGAATATTTGTCAAAGCGAACGATCTTCCTCTTAGAGAAGAATCCGAGGTGTAAAAGTTCAGCGCCCGGGTTGATCTGCTCCGAGTCCCTTTGGGACCACTGCTTTATGGTCCCGTTATAGGACACATCACCCGAGAAAAGGATGATTGACAGCGCCTCCGCACCCAAACTCAGAGGCAACAGTTCTGTTATTACTATTCAGTCCACAAGAAAAGCCTCTAATTGCGGCTTGTCTCCCTTTGAATGTCAACTAGGTGAGCTACTGCCATGTGTCTTTCCCTGAAAATCATAAATAGAAAGCCCAGAATAAATGAGGCTCCATTATTATGTTGCGGGACGTATTAAGGAGCTATTACTCATCTGGGTTCAACGCGGAAAGGCAGTAAATGAGAACGGGAGGCGGGGAGTAGCTCTTTGTCAAGTGCTGTATGGGAACAAGGTCCGTGACTCATAATGGATTTTTCACAGGCTACCTAATGGTCTGACATTCAAAAGCAGCGCATACATCATAACATTTTGTCACATCAGAACTAAGCGGCGAAACGCAAAGTGCCGCGTGATCCGTCTGCTCCGTGAATGGTGGCGACACGACCGGGAAACCGGAAAAACAAATGAGGACCGCAGGAAGCGCAGTTTGAATGGGGAGGTGTTTCTTCTCTTTACCCAAACGACACCCCCAAGAGGCAAAGGGGCCCCTTCACAGGCACACTTGTTATTCGGGGCTTTACAAAACGAAGTAAATTGGTTTGTTAAGTTGAAGGTACGTATTTCATTCAACTCGTAAAACCTTTTATTTAAAATCCCCATTAGGGTAATTTCTTCTTTTGTTGCCCCTCACCGAGAGCATCGATATCCCGTAGGACTCGTGCAGCCATCCTTGAAAAAGGCGGCGACTCGATGGAAATTGCCTCCGCGAACGCGCGCCCCGACGCGTTCGATCAAACCTCCCGTCGTCCTCGGCTCGACCGATTTTGCACTCTGTGTCCTCTCTCATGCGTCCGCCGGCGGCTGCTTCGCCAGATCGGAAAAAGAAAACCCCGGTGCGACGTGAGAAATGTGGGACAAATCTTTCTGGGAGGCTGCAAACCTCAAAACTCTTGGCACCCGACAAACCCAGGCTTTTATTCATCATTACCTTTAAAGCACATGGGGCTAGATGCGCGCAGTTAGATTTCTGTAACCCAGAATCCATGCTGAATCGTCTAAATTGAGTCATCTCTCCTTCTTCTTTACACAATACGCAACCTGCAATAATTCCACTTGTTACTCAGCTCAAAATCAGATAAGAGGTAATAAGAGGTGACATTTTCTAGCGTCTTGAAAGGGATGACGGGTGGAACCAGCAGCTGTGTCAGTAAAGTAAAGGGATCCTCTCTGCGTCGTTACCCGCCGCCAAACGAGAGAGCGAACCCCCCCCCCCCCCCCCCCCCCTGCCCCGCCCCGCCCCCCCCCGAACCCCGACCCCCCCGAGGTCCAAAACTGTTGAGCTTATTGTTTCACTTCTGACACTCAACACTCATTCCCTCACGCCGGACGTCCGGCGTGCAAACGCTTTCCCGCGGCGAGGAGCAACGGAGCCCGGAGCCCCCCCCCCCCCCCCCGAAAAGAGCAGAGGCCTTCTCCAGCTGGCAGCTCCACGGCTTTGCACTCACTGTGACACGGAGGCGACGGGGGCCAGCTCGCTGTCTCGCTCGGCCTCCAGGTCCAGGTCCTCTGCGAAGCTGCAGGTCCTCCGCGGGGTGGGGGGGTCGGGGGAGTGGACGTCCAGGAGGCCCGGGCTCCGCTTCACTGCGGCGGCGACACACGGTGGGTTTTCGGTCAGCGGCACGTCTCAGCCACGCCGCTGGTTAACGAGGCCCAAACGGGGGCGCTGGCCTCCCGCTAACTGTGCGTTTTAACTGGTACCTTTGAAGAACATCCAGGTACGCTTTGCTCCGCGTGCCCTTGAAAAGTCACACTTCTCTTTTCTTTCTCTAATCATGTAATAAGAAACATGCTGATTTTACAAAAATTGAAAATAATCTTTCATTATCATAAATGCAATGATTACAGGTGGGTAATATGTATGTTTTCCTCATCTGCAGGAATGAGTCCTAACACCCTTATTATCTGTAATGTATTTTGGGTCGAGGCCTATAATAAAAGTCTGTGTTTAATGTGGTTCTTTAAAGCCTAAAGTCAGTGCTTTTGGTTTGACGTCTCATTTAACCACAAAAAGTCTGTTTCAATGGATGGAATGGCTTTAAAGTTTGCTATCAAAACAAAACATTAAAGTCTTTAAGCCTTTCTTATTTCGGGCATCTGAACAAAACCCGTTAAAACGGCGGCCTAAGTAACTGATTTGACTGTCAATAAGATGCATTGTTGGTAAATGTGTGTGTTTGTCATTTGTTTCATTAGTCACACCGATGTTGAGCATCTTAAACGCCCGTTTTATGTAGTGTCGGCTTGCTTTGTTTTATGTCCACGTGAGTTAAGTGGAAATGTTGGTCGTCTACTTTGTTCCGCGCCGCCCTTTGATTCCATATAAACACGGTGACAGTTTCCTGTGAGAAACCTTACTCTGTGTACACATGGGTCATTGTTCAGAAACAGACAAAGGATATTGCTGAGATGAATAAGCTGACGCCGGTTTGATTGAAGCTCCCTTGAGTGCACAATGGGAATAAATATGACTTCAACACAAATTGAGATGTCTCCACGTGACACCAGTGTGATTGATTTTCCCTGAAGGGCGAATGATAAATAAATACAGGAAAACAAATACAAATGAAGTTGCATTCGTGACGTTTTCCACCAAAAGGGAGTTTTTTTTTAAGCCCACGACACAAAGTCCTGCGTGGAACCCTCTCAAAGAACGGACTCCAATAAGTAAACGAGGCACGAAGCTCATTGAAGGTTTCTCAAGAACGAAGGTGTTTTAACCACTGGCTGCTTTGTGATTCAACACACACATACACAATGGAAAACAAATGGATTACACTATGGTCCAGTACCTCATATTTACTCCTCCTTGTCCCAGCAAGCGAGATGTCAACACTTTAAACTGAACTTACACGGGACCGACACGATGCAACTCCCAATCCAAAGATGTGCTTACCTGGAGGAGGTGAGCTGAACTGAAGGGACGACAAAGACGTCCAGGACTGCTGGCAATCTGAAGAAACACAAACATCATCAATGTCAAACACTTAGTCACACGCTAATTACCCATGCGACTTTCCATTCATCGCGCTCGGGATCCACAAACAAAGAAGAGATGCTTTTAGTGTACCTAAGAAGATGAAGGACTCGGTTTGAAAGGACACTTTCTCTGCACTGAGGACACTAACAGAAGCTCAACGTGTGAATGTGTGAATCAACGTGTGAATCAAATGCAGGCCAAAAGCATCCAGAAAGGAACGGAAGACACAGAATGACATATAAATATATATATATATATATATGTGATTCTGTGTCTTCCGTATATATATATATATATATATATATATATATTCATATACTGTACATCCAATAAATATGTTTCTGCCATCCATCATAGCTTCATTGATATTAATCTGGTGGAGAAGGAGCATAACATAACAGTCCCACAAACCGCATCCTCCTTAAAGACTTAAGTGTAATACCACCCCTCAACACCTCTCAAAAACACTTATAGTTTTGGTGAAGGATTTGCTTTAGTACACAATTCATTTTAGCGAGGCGTAACTAATAAACTGGCAACTGGAGGTGAGTAGAAATATTTCCAAAACGGCTCATAACCGAATTAAAACTCAAAAATCCTAATAATAATGCTAATAATCCCAACAATGTAAAGTTCATCCAAAAACCTGAAATGAGATGTTTATGAGAGGCAGTGCAGGCCAGCAGCATCGGTGGAGCAGCAGCAGAGCAGCAGGGCGCGTTGTGTATCCAGTCGACGCACGCACACGCCCAGATGGCAACGTGGCAACTCAGTTAAATGATTCATAGTTGAAAGCAGCACGCGGTGGAAACTGTCAAATCCTTTCGGCTTAAAATCAAAGGACGCTGATTGTCGTTGGACACGAAGTGAGCGGACACACCTACGTCTGCACCGCCGGGCAAATCATACGTGTTGCTGTGCCGGGAGCAGAGCCCGTCTGTGCAGCTACGTGAGGGGGGCACAGATGTTGCAGGTTAGCGCCTTGGCTTGGATTAAAACAGGGAAAGAATTAGACCCAATCACATGTTTGGCCATGCTCATTGTTTCTTCTTCTTATTACACAGAATGTCACATGCACGTGTTGTAAAGCCACACGCTTGTAGAGGTACATATGTGTAGTTAAGCCACATACGTGGTATAAGGCACATACATGTAATAAAGTCACATATGTGTAGTAAAGCCACATACGTGTAATAAAGTCACATATGTGTAGTAAAGCCGCACACATGTAGTAAAGCCACATACGTGTAATAAAGTCACATATGTGTAGTAAAGCCGCACACATGTAGTAAAGCCACACATGTAGTAAAGCCACACATGTAGTAAAGCGACATACATGTAGTAAAGCCACACGTGTAGTAAAGCGACATACATGTAGTAAAGCGACATACATGTAGTAAAGCCACACGTGTAGTAAAGCCACACATGTAGTAAAGCAACATGCATGTAGTAAAGCGACATACATGTAGTAAAGCCATACATGTAGTAAAGCAACATACATGTAGTAAAGCCATACATGTAGTAAAGCAACATGCATGTAGTAAAGCCACACATGTAGTAAAGCCACACGTGTAGTAAAGCAACATGCATGTAGTAAAGCAACATACATGTAGTAAAGCAACATGCATGTAGTAAAGCAACATACATGTAGTAAAGCGGCATACATGTAGTAAAGCGGCATACATGTAGTAAAGCCACACGTGTAGTAAAGCCACACATGTAGTAAAGCCACATACGTGTAGTAAAGCCACACATGTAGTAAAGCCACACGTGTAGTAAAGCCACACGTGTAGTAAAGCCACATACGTGTAGTAAAGCCACACGTGTAGTAAAGCCACATACGTGTAGTAAAGCCACACGTGTAGTAAAGCCACACATGTAGTAAAGCCACACATGTAGTAAAGCCACACATGTAGTAAAGCCACATACGTGTAGTAAAGCCACACACATACCATGTGCAATACCACTGAATGTTTTGGTGGCATCTGAGCTGAACTGCCGATTAAAAAAACATGGCAACTGAATTCATTCAATTCATCTCACAACAAAAAAACCCCATAAAAATAGTTTTTCTTTCTAGATCTTGGACAATAAAATAAAATGCAGGCCGGGAGAGGTTTTAATATTACTTGGTGCTGGATCAATTTTGGATATAAGGTGTCAAGTACAGATTTAAAGTACTGATGATAATATTAATATTAAGGACATTAAGACTTACTGCTACCACATTCATGTTTTTTTTCTTGGCCCGTGCGACACTAACCACCAGGTTTTAGGAATATGTTGGTTAGTTTCTTTCCACAATCCTGCTGAGAATCTGACTAAAAGACAACAAAACGGAAAACATAACTTCTATTCTTTGGTTAATGATGACGCACTTAGTATTATTAAATCTTCTCTCAAGGTAGGGTTTACAAATGCAAGCAAAACATTAAATTAGGAAAAATCGTCAAGGGACGCGATTAAAGTTAAAACGAATAAACACAGGAAATTAAATGAATTTAAAAAAAGACTAATAATGAATGAAGTGATTTCGTAGATGCTTTTTAATTAGTGGGTGTTTGTTCCTCTGGGGAAGCGTTTAGGTTTGATGGAACAGTCTCAGTTACTTTTATCCCATGTGTTCGAGACGCCAGGAGATCGCAGAGGATCATTTATGTTGTAACTCACAATTGCAACACTTGTACGCTTGCATCTCTCCCGAGAACCAATTATACAAACAACCTCACGCTCACTATGTTGTCTTGTGTGCCGAGCAATATTTTGCAGCCGCAGCTACCTTACACAAGTAAAATAGATTCTAGTTCACCGAAAAATCAACACACACCAGAGGCATTTTTTACTGTAGGTAGACTTTGGGCCTGAGGGCTACAACTAAATATACTGCATTATTATTCATGCCTCTTTTAGGCTTTATATTCTAATTGAAAGCTCCACATTCAACAGATAACGACATCTAAGTACATTGTGCTGATGATGCCATTTTTCACAATGCACTTGCAGGGCTTTGGTGGTGACTTTTACGGTGCACTGTTTATAGTTTTAAATAGATAAAAAGTCAAAAGCTTTACCACTGCCAATCGCAATATTTACAGTTCAAGAAAGGGTTGAAAAGTAAAGCACCACAACCAAAAAACACCAAATCTGCCACTGAAAAAACACACAAACATCTGTGATATACAGTATATACTGTATATATATTGAAGGTTATTCACAAAATGGATTGTTGGTGCCTTGCTTTGACCTAACCACTGCGCTTATAAATAGATCAAGGATTTCATTAGCAGGTGTATTTTGCTGCCGTTTTATTTAATTTCTATCCATAATGTTATCAGACAATCACAAAGTGAACATACATTGACTGGATAATACTGGACCAATCCCTAAACTGTCCCCATTATTAACTTAACCGACGAGTGATGATGACACCCACTTACTTCTTGTCTATGGACAGTGAGGGACGTCCTGAGATTGTTCTTTATTGGCCCTCTCCCCGCATTCATCAGGCTGATACTCAGTCCGTGTGCACCGGGATTAGGTCCCGCCCCCCTCGCTGGCCTCAGCTGACCGACCGCTAGATGTAGAACTCGGGCGTTGAACTCCCGACCAAGTCATCGATTGATTGCTCTGAAGTACTCGGGGCAGCGAGTCGCACACACTTAAAATGTATCGACGGACTCATATGCAGCTTATGATTCGAAATGCTTATCGACATTACGTTGTTGTGACCGCAGTTTGCTGCGAGGTTTTTTTTTTCTTTTCTCTAAGCTCAGCAGTGCAGCTCCGGAGGATCCGCTCATCAGTGCAAGCTCACATTTTGAAGATGAATGAGCAATGTGCTCATTCATCTTTAATGTCTGGACTTTGTCTTCTCTCACATCTCAGGCTACAACCCCACCACTGGAGCTCGAATCAAACATTTCCCTTTTACTCTTCAGAATCATCTCTGAATATTTGTATTTTTTTGTTGTTGCACCCAGTGCCGCAGTAGTAGTTCTCTCTCGCCCTCCTTATGCAGCATCTCGTCCACATTGCACAAGCTTCGCTTGAAACGAAACCCTGCCGAGCGGCTCAGATGCCCGTGAGCCGGGTCCCACGCCGCGCCTCGAGTACCTGTGCCCACGGTGCTGTACACGTCTGAACTCAGCTCCCTGCCGCTGTCGAACACGGAGCTGTAGGTGATGCTGGGGATGGTGGGAGAAGTGGGGCCGTTGTCCTTGTCGCTGCTCCTCAGCTTCCTCCTTATCTTCACCTGCCCGAGAAATGCAAACATCTGCGCTCAAGTCTTCCTGTTTCGCCACGTTCACCCCCTGCAGTGATGCTGTCTTCTCCGCCTGTTACACGCATATGGGATCGTATAATGAATGCATGCATGCACAGGGATAAAGGCTCTGGGTGCAGCAGCGCAGGAATGATTGCTTATATTATAATAATACAAAATATTTGAGGTGTTTTGTATTGCTGTTATTGAGGCATGAGACCTTGTTAATTCTAGTAGGAACTATCTATGACGCCTGACCAAACTTCTTTGATTAGTGCGGGCCTGCTCTGCAGCAGTACTATCGAATTGTAAAATTAATATTTAACTGCCGTCGGCTCTCTTGGCTGCAAATTACTTCCTTTTCTGCCTCCCTTCCAACACACAAAGGACGCTAATTCTTTCAAACTGAAATGGAATGTTTTATCAACCAGTTTATGATCCTTCAAATCACAACATAAATAACACAATGTAGCTTGTAGTCATTCGTTCACTCATGTCACTTATGAATCACAGATGAACTGAGCATTACACAAGTCCCACTGGGGCACTTTCAATCAAATTTCACCATGAAAATAAATAAATAAATGAATAAATGAATGTTTACATAAAGCATGGGGGGGGGGGGGGGGCACTTAAGATCAGCTGAAAGCCTCAATCGAAAGTGGCGAACTCTATCAGAAACTGTACTTGTCCCTTTAAATTGTTATCAAGTGTCTTTTAAAAGCTCACTCGAGCAGCATGTATTATTCAAGTTGCAAAACATGAATTCATTTAAACGGACACAGAGAAAATGATGTGAGCCCGTGTGTTTTGTTTCAGCTACGGTCCCTCTCAAAGGACGACGTAGTCGCAGGAGGAAAAGACGCATGGCTCATTTTTTTCATGCTAAGACCTTCGTGTGCAACGTGAAAGGCTGCACGGCGATGTGTGTGTGTGTGTGTGTGTGTTTTGTTGAGTGGCTGTGTGTGAGGCCCTATTGTAAACACTGTTATTTTATACAACCTTGGGGACTGTGAATGCATGGCAGACTGTGGCGGAGGAGGAGCGGGTCGCCCCGGCTCCGCTCCCTGTCCACGTGTCCCTGTGCGAGACGCTTGCCTCCTGAATGTTGTGCACGATCTGGACGTCTGGGTGGGAATGGGTTGGGTGGCCCTCGTGTTTTGATGGCACTTTGTGTGATAGCCTGTGCTATGGACATGGAGTGTGAAAAGCGCTTTGCGGAGGTCCGGAGACTAGAACGGAGCCTTTTTAAAGTACAAGAGGAGGACAATCAGCCTATGGCAGGAAACGTATGCGCCACTTCAGTCGTTATTTGGCACTAATGGGCGTAGAGCCCACTCGGTTGCCTTTGCTTGCATGCATGGAATCCTGGGGGCTCGTTTGACCTTTTTCGGGAGCCCTCGGTGAAGAGGACCCCCTGATTGCCAGAAGGGATTCTGCACACTGCGTCGAATCAACACCCCTCAAATACAGTTTCCAAAAACAGCGACATTATTACCTTCCTGACAGCGGGATTCGCACCATTGCACGGGTGTTGCTTCATGTTGCGTTCGATCTGCCTCGGTGTGCCTACTAAAAACTGGAGGCCGAGCGAGGGGGAAGTTACAGTGAAATCCATTAAACGGTTACTAACCGATTTCTTGGGCTTGAGGGTGGACGCAGACGAGGCAGAGACGTGGGCCCTCTTCTTCAAAAACTTCTTGAACGTGACAGAATCAAAGTTCTCCACCGCAAAACACCTCCATGAAGTCTGGAGGGGCATGAGAAATAAAAGCAACGCATGGCTCGGACGGGACTCGCAGGACGGTCTCAATGACAAGGCGGGGGGCTCGGCGACGCCTCGGACCCGCCGGGCTCTGTGGCTCTTTGGACAAATACCTGAATGAGACAGGCCGCTGCAGGGATCTGCCTGTTGAAGTGTTTCTGCCTCTGCTTCTGCTGCACCTTCAGGGCGAAGCCGGAGCCCAGGATTCCCTGCGAACAGCGCGGCACGCAGCGCTCATTAATTCAGCGTTAACCGCGCTCACGGGGCAGGAGCAGGATGAGTCAAAAGACGGAAATAAACACCAAGTTGAACAAAGGCGAAGGAATGATGGGCTCTTTATTGCCGGGATATTAAAGTCTTTTGCTCACTGTGTTCATTCGTAGAGCTGAATAGATCGAATATACTCTGAGCGCTAACTATGCTTAATCCTAAATCTTTCAAACCAAAGTCGGTATTATTACTATAATAATTATTATTTTCTCAGGTGGGGAGATGGTACAAGGGGATGTCTCTCCCTCACAATTAATAACATGTGAAATAGCAGAAATGTATCCAAACGAAATAGTACAATTAAGAAAGAAGCGTTGTCTTTTTTCCACTTACTGCAGGCAGCGCAAAGAAGGAAATGGCAAAGACTGAGAAACAGGATGCAATGGTCTTTCCGATCCAGGTTTGTGGCACTTTGTCTCCGTATCCAATGGTCGTCACAGTCACCTTCCAGAATGAATACGAAAGGCTTCACTTTTCATTCTGTAAAAACACAGCTGGAAGCAATTTGGAGCAACCAAAGATCTGGAAATTTCCCAAAATTGAGGTTCATTGACACTCGAGTTAATGCCCCAGAGTTGGCATTTTCTTTTTTTAACCAGAAGTAATAGAAAGGTGGGGGAGGGGGGGGGGGGTTACAACCGAATGCTGAAGGAAATATGACAAAAGCAGTAAGGCATTTGTGTGGTGCTTTTTCTGTATTGGCATCCGGTTCATTGAAACAGAGAGCGGATGATATGGCATCTTAACATAAAGAAATCCACACGAGGGAAACCACGCCCATCCAACCACGCCCATCCAACCACGCCCATCAAACCACGCCCATCAAACCTCGTCCATCAAACCACGTCCATCAAACCATGTCCATCAAACCACGTCCATCCAACTCTGTCCATCAAACCCTTTCCATCAAACCTCGTCCATCAAACCACGTCCATCAAACCCCGCCCATCAATCACTGTCCATCCAACCACGTCCATCCAACCCCGCCCATCAAACCCCGCCCATCAAACCCCGTTCATCAAACCACGTCCATCAAACCCCGCGCATCAATCCCTGTCCATCCAACCACGTCCATTCAATCCCTGTCCATCCAACCACGTCCATTCAATCACGTCCATCCAACCACGTCCATCCAACCCCGCCCATCAAACCCCGCCCATCAAACCCCGTTCATCAAACCACGTCCATCAAACCCCGCCCATCAAACCACGTCCATCAAACCCCGCCTATCAATCCCTGTCCATCCAACCACGTCCATTCAATCCCGTCCATCAAACCACGTCCATCAAACCCCGCCGGGCCGCAGCACCAAGTGAACACAAGCACGGCTTCTTCATTTCTCAATCTACTCCTTCGTATGCTCGACATGTAAATCATTTGTGACTTAACCCCCCCCCCGCGAGTGGCCCCCGGACAAACCGGCTTGAAGGTTGTGATCCATCTTCTGACATCTCACCTACGTTGTTTTTTATCATCAGAGTCCCTGACGTCTCTGAGAAAAGCCATGTGGGTGGTGACTTATTGCCTGAAAATACCTTTCCACTCTGTTTCCTCTGCCGGTTTGGCTGCTCGTATTAGCGGCCCACTGGATGTGCCCGAGGGTTTGCACACTACTCCTACTGTAACAGCACCAGTGCACATCAAAAGCGCTTGTGTTTTTCGACCTTTCACTTGCCAAATATTACTTAAAACAACTCGATGTGTTTTGCAGAAACACTACATCTCTCCAAGACGGCAAAGTGACTAAAAGAATATACATAAGTCAAGATAACTTTACTCCGAAATAAAGCAGAAGTTGTTCTTTCTCCGTAGTCCTGAGGAGTATGAGATATCAATAGAACATTTTGGAAGTGTGTGTTGAGCTAAGTTCACACACAGACACACACACACACACACAGGTTCGTACCACTCCCCACCACAGGGCATCCGCGTAGTTTTCAAACTCGCTGTAGCCGCTGCTGTCGACTGCGTCCTTCTCCGCCAGGTAGACGAAGTACGAGGAGAAGATGAGGCTCAGGAAGCCGATGTAGAGGGTGGTGATCAGCTCCTGAGGTACACAATGCAAATGCACACAAGGGCGTGATACAAAACCCAGTTAACGACAAAGGGATCATTTCAGAGAAGGTCGACAAATGAAAAATATCTGTACTTTATTCACAGCCCCTTCTCACTGCCACAATGTATCAGTTAGACAATTCTATTTATCGGGTATGGTCCACAATAACCAATCAGAGGGCTCTGTGATCTGTGCACATGTGACATCATCTGTCCTGGAACCCTCACATCTGCACAGGAAAAACTCCCCCCCAAAAGCCCCTTTGAGAGGGAGAAGACAAAGAAGGAACGTCAGGAAGAGGCATCCTGAGGTGATGTCATTGCACCACACAGTCAATGCATGTGACATTCATTAGTTATATAATAAGAGTAGTAAGCACAATAATGATGCAACGGATGAAGTAAAATAGCAACAATAACAAAAGCAGCGGCTGTACCCCACTTTATTACTATAAACTCTGAGAGGTGTTGATGAAAAGTTTTATTATTAGATGTCTGGGGTGGCTGTGTCTTTATGTGACATATGGATGTGAATATTCATGTAAATATGCGCTGAATGTGATGATTCAGTATTCTGCTGTCTCGGCTGTCTTGCTGCTAAACTAAAAGTGGATTCCCACTTATCAGTTTGGCAATGATGTACTTTCAAGAAAAGATTGGAATTAAATCAGTTTTTTTTTTTCTCCCTTCAGTCAACAAATGCCGTTTGAAAGCAGTGATGCTCTCAGCCCAAAGCCCGTTCTGCTCCTTCTCAAGACATACATCTTAAAAAACGGGTCATTAAATATCTATTTTTGCGACTTTCTTAAAAACAGCGTGGCATTGCAGTGTTTCCTGGAATGTTTCACAAACCGGGCTAGACGTTGACTCGCCTGTATTAACCCCACTAAGCCACAGATGAATACATACGTGTGAGGATAGCGGGTATCTGTGTCGGCAGGATGGTGCACGGGGGGATTAGCTCTGAATAAACTGAGTTTATTGTGACGAAAAACAAACGTCGGCGCCGCACCGGTGAGGATCGCTTTATGTTTTCGGACAACAATGGAGCTCTGCGGCACAAAGGAGTAAATTATACCAGGATTAGACTCCTCAGACAACGCTCCATTCAATTCAGTGTCCAATTTGGTCGTTTCATGGGATGTGGTGACATTATCTCCATACTTAAGTCTGCATCAAACAGTTGCAAGATGAATTTAATATGCTGATGTTGAATGGCTGCTTTGCCTGCTGAATGAAGTTTATCTTTTGAATATAATATGAACATTTTCTGGTACAACACTAATATAAGGCCGATATTTTACGGCTAAATTAGCACCTCTCTTACAATCATAGTCGGCTGTTGCTGTTGTTGCAAACCCAAATTAAATATAGTCTAAATACTAATATTTTCAACAACAAAAAAGAAAGCAGGAAATGGAAAAAGGTAAAGATAGAAGTTAAAGCTACAGATCACAGTGTAAAATTGAATCAGACCCCCAAAAAAACCCTCTCCCTGCTTCTCACTTAGATCGCTATTTCATCACCATGGTAACAGAGCTCTGACAGCTTGACGGAGCAGCAGCCGGGGGCGGGCCTTAGCGATCGGTCAATTAGTGTCTATTGTAAAGAGCATATGCTCCGCTCACCCTGAGGCCTCATTTGTTGAACACTGTTTGTTTTAATGTTAAAATGCAAATCAGAACATGTTTGGTGCCTGGATGTTAACAGCATCAGACGAGACCCCCGCCCTGCAAAGCTGCATCCTTCATCATTCTGTGGCTCGTTTTTAGTGGCAGTTTTTAAAAGCCTGAGTTAAACTTTGTTTGAGTGCATTTGTGTCTGTTTGACGTTCATTGCTTTGTCTCGACTTCTGACACCTGATTGGTCGCAGCTCTTATCCCGTCCCGATTGGACGGCTGCGTTGTGAAGGAGCCCCTTTGAGTGAACATCCTTACTACGTCACCTAAACTGCGTTCAATCCCTCGGAGCGCTCGCCGCATTAAGTCGAATTCGCCAAGAGTGAAATTTGTTTATTTGATCTCGGCCCAAAACTGTCAGGGGCACCGTTGCAGAACAGGCCCGGTTAAACGGCGTCGACCCATCCTCGCATTTCACACCGCAAATCGCTCCATGGTCCAATGGCGCTTTGTCATTTCTTCCCACACTTTTGTGTTTTGGACGTTTTGTCCTTTCGCACCTTTCTCAGTGGAAAACGAGAGCCTGTAACGTGCACGTGTGATTACTGGAGATGCCGCGGGTCCGATATTCCGTACGCGGCAGCTGTGACGCGGGGAATCTGCCTTCCAGGAGCCACAAGCGCTCGCGTGATAAGAAGGGACGCTGATTGGAGTGACTTAGTGTATGTGGCTGCAGCGGAAAAACAACGCGTTCAAGGTGTGACGTTGTCGGAGAAGCTTTCCTTCTTTTAAAAAAAACGTGGAATGGCCTCAGAGCCCCATCGGGACTAATGCGATATTTTATGCCAGAGTGAATCTCACTGCACAAATTATGTTGCTTTTCTGAGGTTGTGTACTATTTTTGGTGAAAGCACTCAGTGTTTGGATGCTTCCCCTTAGTGTGTGTGCTGCACAGACATTAAACACTATTCAATGAGCACGGATTGAGGATCATTTAAGGCCCCGAATGAACTTTCTCTAACGTTGAATTTAAACCTTTGGGGATTTAATTCGGTATTCTACTTTTTAAGGGTATGGTGAGTGTCATGGCATTGATGGCAAGAATCGGCCCCCCTCCCTCCCCCCCCCCCCCCCGTTATCTCGCGTCCTCCGTCAGAGCTGGAGTACCTGCCGATGGATGAAGACGACGGAGCCGAGGAGGCGCCAGGTCCCTCCCTGCCGGTCCACATGCAGCATCCGTAGGATCTGCAGGAAGCGAATCCCTCTGGAATATTTCAGAAGTTGGTGTTAAAATGCCGACACTGTTATTAGACCAGAAATCTGTTGGTGGGGGGGTTGCATTAAGCTGTTGCATCAAAGACAACACCACACGCTCTCATCCATCTCTAACCTCCATGTGAACAGCTACTTTTTCCCTCCTGGGTCCTGAACATAGATTTAATTATATTTTGCTGCAATAAAAAGGTTGAACCTCACTTTAAAATGTGATCCATTATTTACTTTAAACCTACACTCGAGGAAACAATGAATGAAAACAATCGTTCAGTGCACAGCTGAAGAGCAGACTGCAGGGTTTTGTCTTCTATTAGATTGTAATAGCGCTCCATTGATTTTGCTATAACGTGTGTTTCTCTTTGAAGGAGGAAAATCATCGTCACCTGCAGCTGTCTGACTGCCAGACGTTTTAGCTCGTTGGCCGGAAAAACCCCGTTTTGTTGGAATACAGACACTTGGATTCCCTTTTTGCAGTTCTGCAGCGTAAATCTGGAGGTGCTAATCTCCACCGTGGTGTTGGGAAGCGTTCTGAGATGATTTATAATCCTCACCGCTTACCTTACAGCAGAGGTGGCGAAGACCTGGCCTTTGGAGCCCACTGACAGCACAACTATTGAGGCAACAACCACAATCAGATCTGTGTTGAATGAGAACGAGGGGGGGGGGGGGGGTTAATATGCAGATGTTCTGCGTGCAGATGTTCAGCGCGACGAGATGATAAAAGGTGATTAGGAAAAAATAACCATTAAAAAATGATCCTCAGCTGAGGTGAGATGGGTTACAAATAATGTGAATTCTAATAGTCATTGGTGCATATTTTAAAAGAATCACCTGGAGGGTCCAATTTGAAGAATAAAAAGATGGAGGAAGAAAGGAATACTGCGGTGACAGTTTTAATTTCATGCTGAGTTTGTCTGAGATGTTTCATTTTGGGATGCAGCTCCGTACACATGACGGATGCTGTTTGAAGATAGTGTGTGTGGGTGAGAGGCGCCACGCGTGTTTGTGTAGATACACACGTGTGTGTGTGTGTAAGAGCAGGGGGGGGGGGGGGGATTCACACCTATTATAGATATGGGCTTCCTTGCGAAGCGCAGTCGGCCACAGATGCCGACATATTTACTGCGGCAGCCGGCTGACCAGAGGCGGACAAAATATTCCACGCCGAAGAACACCACAAGGACGATCTCCTGCCAGAGGAAGGAGGGAGACACAAATGAGCTGGAAGGACATTGGGTGTTGTTGCAAGTCATTGAGTGCAACACCTGAACAGCTGCTCAGACTCCAGGAGGACTGCACTTTAGATTTATTTATTTTTATTTTTAGATGCAACGATTGCACACAAAAAACGCTGTTTTGGATTCCTCTTCTTTTTGCTTTTTTCAAGTGCCCGCTTCGCTTCGTTTCTTCATTACGGATTATTGATTCTCAATCAGCGGCTGTGCCGTTTGTCACAGTTTCCTTTGTATCGCACTGTGGATTCATTCTCTGCTTTGTACTACAGACCTGATGAAAAAAAATTGATTTCATCACCTTGACAAATAGTTCAAAGTATATATGTTAAATCCAATTTATTTAATGAGAAGAATAGCTCAATGTTGGGGGAAATATCCATTTACATACATAAGACCTGGCATTAAATCAATAGTGTGATATGAGAGTAGATATTATCTTAGATTTGGAATATTATGTTATCTTTTCCTCTTTTTAAAGCATTTAGTCAGCACTTAGTCATTGTATCCACATTACTGATCACTATGTATCAAACATCTCACTATGCAAATATTGAATATGAATAGTAGTCAAACCTACAACGTCGTCACAGCAGATCTAAAATATCGCGGCCCTTTGCTTTCCCCTTCATCCACATACGTTCCAGCATCTGACCTCTGCATTTAAGTCGTCCCATCATTTCAGCCTGCTGTGAACCCCCTCGGGAAACAACTTGCCTCCGCCAGGGGACCCCCCTCGGGGGATTGATCCCTCGACCTTGTGGCTGAAAGTCAACCCGCTTCACTTAACACAAAGACCGGAAACGAGCCGCTCCAAAGCTCATTAGTGTCGCTTTGTCCCACGTGTTTATCCATTAAACGTTTTGGACGCGTCAGTTTTCCTCTTCCTTGAATCCATTGACGGCTTTTCAAAACACATTCACGTCTTAAAGGGAGTCAGCTTTACTGTAGGAAACAAAACGCCTCTGAGCTTTGCTTCCCATTTAGAGAAAGCCATTAGCTTTCCCGCCTTTGTGCTAAGCTAAGCTAATGGGCTGACATCTGAATCCCTCTCTTCTTCTTTTTTTTGTTCCCTCTTTCCCCGTCATCATTACTTTTAATTTGCTTGACAATAAAGTGGAATAAAGTGCCCTAGCAGCACGTGTCCAACGCTAAACAGGAAGCTTGTACAATCAGGGCTTCTCAATTAAAGCAGCTCCGTTTCAATTCCTCCAGCGTCCCCCGAGGGACAAGTGGATTAGAACAAAATCAATTACAGCACACAAATACATCAGCACGTGGAAATGGATGAAGTGCAGCGTGACTGCGAAACGGAACCTACCTCCATTGTTCTTTAAGTCAGTGACAAGAATTTGGATTGAAGCTGTCAGAAAGTGACTCTTTTAAAGGTTTCTAATGGGGGACGCTTTGCAGTGAATGATGGGAGGAAGGAACTGGGGCATCCAGGCTGGGGATTTTATTTATTTCCATGCTGCACAGCAGGTGATCGTTTCAGCTTGGAACTTAATGGAGGTGTCTTTCCTCCACGAGAGTTCAAGATCCCAAAAAAAAAAAAAAAAAAAAGTCAGCGAGGTGTGTAGCGAAACAACGAATGCATTCACCGCAATGCATCCTTATTGCAGTCTATTCTCTATTACTTCTACTTCAAGGTTGAAAAAACGAAGGGTTCGTTTAAAACAAAACCAGAAACTTCAGAACAATGGAGGGAGTGTCGAGAAGCGTCCGTCAGACATCGAGTGCCCTTTGAGCCCTTTGAGCCGAGCAGCTGTAAAAAAAAACGTTACTCAGGAGCCGCGTAGTTTCTCTGACTTTATGTTTGTTCCTTTCGGCATCATCATTATTATAATTAGTGTTATTACACTGGTTCTCTTTTACAGTCCCGGCTGTTAATGGGAAGAGAAGAAAAAAAAAGCATCACGCCGCAGCAGGTGTTCTCTCTCCATTAGGGTCAGTTCGGGGGGGGGGGTGGGTTTGCAGTACGTGGCTCCTGGTTTAAATAATCATTATAATCATATCAATTGAGAAAGAAGCACCAATACTTATTTTATTCTATCTACCTCTAGCTGCTCTCTCTCTCTCTCTCTCTCTCTCTGTCAGATCCCTCAGCAATTAAATCCTCCCTCGGCTCCTTTTCTGTCACCAAGAGGATAAAATGCTCTCGGATACCTTTTCTAGTTTTTGCCCCCAATCCACAAGCACTTTTAACCCAATCGATCCGCATTCAAACCCCCGTTCCCCCCCCCCCCCCTCGCAAAAGCTTTCTTCAACCCCCCTTTCCAATAAAGCACGACTTGATTCTCCTCTTTTTTGTAGAACAAGGGAACTAAGACCCCGCTGTGTTGTCGGGATCTTTATTTTTTCTCCTTTTTTTCGGGCCCTTTTGGGAATGTGGATGTTTGTGGGCATCTGGCCAAACACGCAGCCTCCAACCCGAGGTGCACAGAACAGCGTGGTCTCTGCTGACCTTGAGTGTGCAGGAAGAAAGCAGCGAGACAAAGGAGATGCCTCTTTGTTTTTTTTTGTTGTTTTTTTTGGGGGGGGTGGGGGGGGGGGGAATGAAACAGTGGCAGGGACACAGCAAATCTCTGAACTAAAAAGCACGGGGGTACAAAAACAGCCCCCCCGCAGGGCCGCAGGGTGGAGGAGATGAATGCCGGAGATCTCTCTGAAGGTTCAGCAGCACGGCGAATACAATAATTCGTTGTCCGCGCTCCGCGGTGAACTATGATGCAGAGGGGGGGGGGGGGGGGGGGGGGCGTGAAATTAAAGATGTTCTGGTGTTTTTTCCAGCAAATACTACAGGTGTGATTCATCCAGAGGAGCCTCTCCTGAACCCAACAATGGAACTTGGGAGGATTTTTACAGCATCTCCTCCCTCCTCTTGTCCTTCGGGCCAGCGCCACATGCAGAACGCTCCTCGGGGGCCTTTTCATCCTTTTCTTTTGTCAGAGCTCGAGTGACTCACCCAGCTTCAGCACCAACATTTCCAAATCGACTTTCCAGGAGGAGCTGTTGCCCTTTTTTGGCCAGCAGGACGCCCCTAAAAAATTGAGCTTTGCGGGATGAAAAAAAACAGCGGATGCAGTCCAACGCGACGTGCTGGGGCAGCGGGTCGGTCAGTCGATGTGTGAGATGGAGTTTTATATTTGTTGTCTTAGCAACGCCGCCACAAATGTGGTGTAGATGGTTCATTTTACACATGTGTGCCAAAGGGTAAACTAATATTGGACATTTGACATGAGCCCTTTCAAGGAACTTTACGATGACTCAACGCGGCATCGCCATCCTTTTTTATTCACTGATGAGACGTGACATGGCAATGGGAGCAAAACCAGAATCGTGACGTTTGCAGATGCCAGCCAACAGAAATCAGAAGAGAAAAAAAAAAGAGAAAAGACCCAGAAGTGGGCGAGCAGATGGTGGAAGTCAAAGCGAGGAGCAGATCAGAGTGCTGCGGGGCGACTGCAGGCTGCAGGCTGCATCCAACCCAAACGGTGCCATTACAAGGAAACATTTACATTAGATGGAGGTTCACACAGTGTCTCCGGTAGCGATCGCTCTCCTCGCGCTGCATCGGTCACACATTTGGGCTTCATGGACCACTGAACTGGATCATTAAAACGCACAAAACGAGGACGTTCCTGCGAGCGGACACGACGTTTGTTTACGCTCGGTGATTCTCGCCCAAACACATTCTAAAGGTCTAACAAAAAAAAAACGTGGCACGCATGCAACTCCATATTTTATATATATATATACATATATCTATATATGTATATAGATATGTGATGTCTGTTATGTGACACAATGTGAGGTGGTTTAACGGCCAGGAACACAAGCTATTTTGTCCATTTTAGTGCGACACTAATTCATTTAATTTCTATGGGAATATAGATCCACAGAGCCGGTGCTAAAGTTGTTGAACTTTGAGTCCACCAATTCCTTGTCTCACAAAGACACTTTCTGCTCCGATCGCCTTGAGCACATGAGTCTTCATAAGGAGCGGACGTGACCCCCCCTGTGAGGTCACACGTTGGTTTGAGGCCTTGTGTTTTCTTGAAACCTGGTACCAACCAATCATAGCAGTGCCCCAAAGCGTGGCCCCGCTAAAGGGTCCACGATACTCTAAACAGGGCTTACGTAAAGTGAGCATCACTGAGGAAGACTTGAAACTAGAGATTAAGACCAAAACTGTAATAAATCAAAGGAGTTGCTAGTTGACATTAGAACGGATGCAAGTTTGAGGAGTTTGTTATTAAATCGATTCATCGTTTTTTTTAAGACCGGGATGTCGCGGTCTTGTTTTTCCGGCCTAAATGTCCGACAGCAAACTCTGACTCACTCGACCCCCCCCCAAAAAACACTGCTCCACTCCGAAGGTCTCATTGGGATCTTATGCTGTTAATTAAAACCTCCGCTAGAGGTAGATAGTAATCTCACAACGAGACCAAATGGAGACAAATCAATGCTTTAATACTGCTTAATCCCAAGAGTTCTTTCCAGCACTCACCACCCAGAAGAGTGTTGTGTGAGCCAGGGCCTGGTACTGGTCCACGGTCGACAGGACGCTGAGGATGAGACAGGCCAGAACTATGAGAAACCTGAGGAAACAAAGCACATCGGCATCTTAAGTTAGTTTGAGGAATGGGGATGGAATCCAGCCCTGGTTTAACCATTGATTATTATTATATTATGTTGGTTGTAGCAGTTATTTTTTGTTTATATACCCTAGAAAATAGCCAACAAGTTCTTGTTCAACTCAATTTTCCTCAAATCAATCTCGTTTGACTTTATGACTTCATACTTTTGTCATGGAGAGAATCTGGCTGAATTTAAACAAACGTTCACGGGCAGCTCTGTGGAGGCACCGTTTGAACCCGACCACGTGAACACGATGAACTCGACAAATAACGAGCGCGCTGCTTTCGCGCACACGGGCAGTCAACAAACACCGAATCGCTCTGCTTCCCCCCCCTCCCACCCAGCCTCAAGGTCACAGGTGTTTGAATGGAGCAACAACGAGACGTCTGTGAGTCCTCGACGCGATGAGAGAACATTTCACTCCTCCGCCGCGTGGCCTTGAGTTTGTTGACTCTTGGACCCTCGCAATCCGTTTCTCTGAAGGGCAGCTCGTATAACTGAGGGCTACGCAAACTGCCTTTGCGACGCCCAATAAACTCCGGCGGTTGTTTGTGAGAGTCAGAGACAGATAGGCTGTTTAATTGGATGGCGGTGGAGGAGGATTTGGAGAGCGGACCGGGATGAAGACGAAGAGGCCTCTTCAGACCTCACCTTGTTCGCTTGGGATTGAACCCCCCCACCCCCCGCAGAGACCCCGCTCTTTTCTTTGGTTTCCCGCATATCGTGTTTGCCACCCAGGTTGAAGTGAGTTTTCACACCAGTTCATTTTGTTCAATTTGTGTGTGTTCCAATCCAAACGCATCGCAGCGCGGATCGATGAACATTCATTGTTTTTCCCTTCATCGGAGCTTCTGGAATACTTGAAGAAGTATTCAACCAGTCCGGTAGATTTCTGAGTCTTTAGAAAATAGGACACGGCATGGAGGCGATCAGACCAGAAACCCAGCAGCACAGTTAAAGCTTCATGATTTTAGACGAAACAAACTACCCTCTTAGTTAGGGTTAGGGTTAAAAACAGTTATTTTACGTAAGTACGAAGGTTACTCAACAAACTCGACAATGGCGTCCTGAGTGAAAGTCCCTCCTCCTGAAGAGCTTCCTCCTACTTCTTGGTTCGTGATTGGGTTTGACCACGCAGGAATTGATAGTGTGTGGTAAAAAATAATGAACAGTGTAAGAGAACAGTGTGTGCTGGGAAGACACCCAACATGGAACTGGCACGTCTTGCGAACACGATGCTGTTGGAAGTGTTTCCTCGGCTGCAAACCGGACAATGTTTCAAACTGTTGTTCACAAAAGTCCCCCCGAAGGGCCGCGGCCTCGTTCCTATAGGAGCACATTTTAATGGAAACTATGTGTCAGTGTTTGCACCACGGAGGCTGTTATCACCACATGCTACAGTCTGGGTTTTATTGACGACTGGCCAGGAATCCAAATACCCCACTTTAACAGTAACACACACACACACACACACAGAGGCTTGACCGCGCACGCCACGCGTCAACACAGATAAAAGACGGAGGAGAGACCTGCGCGGCTCAGCAGGCCGCTGGGAAACCGTCAGAAACACACAGAAGAAGGACCCAACACAACAACAACAACAACTAAATGGGAGCCAATTTGTCCATTAAGGAGAGCGGGGGGGGAACATTCGGCACAAACAAAACTGCTCACATCGTTAGCGCGGGCTGCAATTTACGCCGTCTTATGCTCAACGCGTGACGGGCGGCGTTGAAAAGAGGATCAAAAGATACACAAATGAACATCAAACTTTTCCCCCGAGCCAGACACTTTCGCTATGCTAATGGCCGTAATTTGCCCGGCGTGACTCGGCTTAAATTACGTTTCAGCAAACAGACGCACTCGGCATGCGGGGCACACGCCGCCGCTGCCTCGTCTGAGACGACCTCCTCTGCGCCTCACTGCACCGTCATATTTCACAGCAACGGACAAAATAATACACCGGCTCGGCTGCTCGGGCCCCCGCGGGAACCTCTGGACACAGCGCTCCGATCCGTCTCCGATGGGCGGATTCACCGGCGAGTGTGGAGACCCATTTTTTTTTGGGGGGGGGGGGGGGGGGGGGAGTGAAGATAAATCAACCAAAAGTAACGAAACATCACAGAACAACAGATGAGGATGAATGCAGATGAGGATTCAAGGTCTGTTATTTGACTTTTGGCCTGTGTGGGGTTAACCTTGACAAAGGTGACGTGTTGCCCGTGTGCTAATGCTAACTCCCCTCGTAAAGGAATCTATAAACGTGTGTTCCCCAGAAACAGCTCAAGTTACAAACAAAACACAATCCTCAAACTTGAGTGAAATCAGAAAAAATGTCTTCCTTCAAATGGCTGCTCTTTGACAGATATATCTGCTTCGTTTTAATGGATCGGAGTCTGAAAAGGACTCCGAATTCTGTTCTTCCCTTCCCTCCCCTGACGGACTCGTGTGTAACCGGCGTGTGGGATGGATCCGAAGCTGCTCCGAGCTACCATGTAACCCAACTCAAGTTTGCAGAACGCTGCAGGCCGACAGCAGCAGCGCGGCACATGCTTTATTAATTCCTTGGAGCTAAAAATATCCCACGTTTGCTTCCAGTGAGACGGTCTGTTGCTTTTCTTTACCATAATGACCCCGACTCCAGCCAGCCTACTGTATCCCTACACACACACGCAAACACACACACACACACACAGACCTGCATGTGCAAACACGCGCACACACGAGGCTACCTCTGATAACGACTCGGGTCACTATGACGTGGGAGTTCTGGGTCAGTGATAAGGAGGAACTTGGGTTTAGCTGCTCCCGCTAGAACTCTCGCTAAACCAGGTACCAAACCTGCCGGGTGGGGTGACAACAACAACAACAACGACGACGGACCCACAACTAAGAGGGCCACGATGTACTCATAACGTACCAGAGGAAACCACGAACCCGGCTCCTCTGCTACTAACACACCTCAGAGAGGTGTTTTCCTGGTGCTGCCTTGATTCCCTTTATTTTTTGAGTGCGTTTTTGCAGGGTCCGACGTTCACGGGGCACCGTAGGCGGCCAGGCGGCAACAAACAGGGTAACAAACAGCGGAGCCCCCCGGGGGCCGGTGCCTTTCCACAAGGACGTTGGGCCCCAAACGTGAGGCCGAGCGAACGCTTGGATCTTTTCGATCCCCCCCCCCGTGCAGATCTCTTATCTCGGCAAACATTCTCAACGCTGTGAAAAGTCCTCGTATTTTTTTTCATCCACTCCGAGCGCTGAGCAGTCAGGAAATGTCGCATGTGCCGCTGTTTGCACATGTAGGTCAGGCAGGAGGCATCGGTGTCGAGCCGAGGATTTCATAACGACTCATTCCTCAACGTAACTGTGAACCCAAGTGCAGCTGCAGGAAGTTCTGTGTTTTGCAGCCCAGATTTGATCACCCGGATCAATAGTCCCACCGTGTTCTCGTCAGGGTCCGAGCGTGGGGGGGGGGGGGGGGGGGAGTCGACACTTTGGTTTCATCCTAAACATCCCGTTACAGCAGCAAACAAAGGAGAGAAATCGGCCTCTGACACTGTGGCTTTTGAAAAACATATTGATTTTCTATTCCAAGTTGCACTTTGGGGTGTCTCGTGTCATTTAGTGAATTCTGACCCGTTACAGGAAGGTCGTGGCAAACACACCTCCGTCTATGAGCGCACCATTTGAAATGTACGCACGGTGCGCGATGGCCACCAGCATCGTGGTAATGCCCCCCCCCCACGCTGCGTTGGCTCGGGCTCCCTCTGAGTCACCGAGACTCTGAGCTGCTCCGACAGGCCGCGTTCCCCCCGCGCCTCCCCTCTGACACCACGGGGTCACAGGGTGGCAGCGCCCGGCGGGGACCGCTACCTCCTCCGCAGAGCAGACACACACACTCACGCTGACAAGTTTAGCCGCCCGCTATCAGTGCCAGAGAGCCGGGGGGGGGGGGGGGGGGGGGTGGCCCACGTGGGGGTGAGCCGGAGGATCATGTCCCACATTCCTAACCCCTGCGCCTAAACGCTGCTTTTTGGATCTGCTCGACTGCCAGTTTCCAGGATGATACCAAGACAGAAAAACACAACAACAAAACGAAGTGTATCCTTTTGCGTCACAAGACGTTCATCACGAGTAACTCTTCTCTTTTTCTTTTTTCTTTTTCAAGCCACCCGAAAAGCTGTCACAGCCATTTTTGAAAGGCGCAGCATAATGTGACATCCCACACTGGATTACACCAGGATGTGTAGCAGGATGCTATGATCTTTAGCTGTATTATTTATACTTCATTTTTCATTAAACAAGGTAGTCTCACATACCCGTCGCTGCCAGGAAGGAGAAACAAATGCCGAAGCGTCCCCAGTCAGGTTGAGAAGCCTCACTGGAAGCAACGTCTGAGCACTCAAAGTGCACAGTGGTGCTGAGCAAAAGTAGTTTGCAAAAGGATGGATCTTTATGATAATCCTTTGGTACCCCCAAGAGGACGCGTTTTCTCTCATCTGTGAGGAATTATATGGTATATTTTAATCTGCTCGACTTGTACTTATGATATTCCTAGAGGGATCTCCGGTCCTTCTCTGGTATCCACGCCGCATCTTTCTCAAATTCACCGGCTTAACACTTCTTTGAAGGGAGGGCTTCAGAGAGTACATGCGCAATTAACTCCCTGTTTAATTAGGATATTAGAGTTGCAATTATACCCTTGAATGCCCAATGGAAGCGGATGACTGTGGAAATAACAATAAAGAAAAGAAATTACACTCACACTGTGAAGTGATACACGAAGCATCTCCAGCCAGACGGCCTTTCCAGGAAGTTGTACACTTGTCCTTGGACGTAGGCGCGTGTGAGGACCGGCCGGATCCCGGTGCTGTACACCGACATGCGCACCGACATCCGGGGGTGAGATAAGTACGGGTGGAGGTAAACATTGGGCCCGTCCGTGGTCGTGTTACCGTCCTCTGGCATTCGGTCTCTCCCAGAGGACGTGTCGTTGCCCTCCGGGGCTCCTGCACCGGGCGGCCGAAACGAAGGGTCCGAGAGCTCCAAATCCGGGGGTCTCTTCCCTCGTGCCACGCCAGAAGACCTCCGTGAGTTGGACATTGTAGCTTCCCCTTATTCTCCCAGTTACTCTTCTCTCAGTTTTTTTTTTTAATTTGTATGATTATTATTATCGGTTACTAACTCAAACAGACAAATGTTCGCCCGTGCGCGCTCACCTTCTGCCGCGCGCCCGATCTCACCGGCGCGCATAAAAAGAGATCAAACCCGGGGGGGGCGTTCGTGAATGCTCCGGATCAGCAGGACGCGCGCGTCTCGTTCATTTAACCTCGCGGCTCTCGCGGCTGTTGAGGGTTACGTGGAGCCTCAGCCCTGGGCGGATATGGCCCTACCTCTGTCACAGCACTTATCAGCCCGGGGAGCCGAGGGCGCGGGCGGTGCGCCACGACGCGCCAGCTGCTCAGAGCTCTGATTGTTTCTGCAAAGACGTCCAAAAAAAAAATACTTCACCTCAGACATGACGCAAACACTTTTGTTTTTGACGAATATATATTCAGCAAGGGATTGATTTGAAATGCTGTTTTGTTGAAGTTAATGTTTGGATGCACCGACCAAACAAGGCTGTGAATCGTGCACCAAAGTGGTAAATTAAAGCTGTTACATCACACGTATTCAAACACTTGAAGTGACTAAAGGCCTAATCCATACCTAAACAAATGGATGACCACACACCAATGAAATTTCTTTCCTTCACATTGAACTGCTCAAAAAAATAAGAGATGAAACATCCACATGCGCATTGATGATAGATGTAAAATGACTATTATGACAACGCATGGCATGGTTCCGCTAGGCCACGTTCCTGACATGTGTGTGATTAATTAACCCGCTCGATAGTAACTTTAATCCGGGGTTTAATGGAAGTGACCTCTGGGGGACACGTGCAGCTTATGTCTGACAAGGTCACCCCGTGGATTCCTTCGCAGTGACCTTGGACGTGCAGGTCGAGGAGGAAACGGATTTTCTGCGGTTGTGCTCCAATGGAGCTGAGTGGCACCCGCGCGGTGACAGGATCTGTTGGCGGGTCGGCATTAAACACGACTCCCGCGGGGCCCTCGCTGTTACCCCGCATTCATCCGTTGTGTTGAAGGTCACCTCTTTATTGTATCGTGCGAAGAGAAATGAAATATCCACTACAGTTCAATATCTAATAACCATGCAGCTCGATAATTGATCTTCTCCCCTGTACAAACATTTAACTTTTTGAGAGATTATTGTCTTCAAATGTGAATGGTTTATTCCTTCATTTCATAGCCCAGATGAACGAATAAAAATGGTAAATAAGTGATCATTGTGAGAAACGTTGCACAAAAGAAGAAAACTTGCTCTGTTATGAAACCCCAGCTGACCTCCTCCCATCTCACCCCTGTGGAGCCCACCAGAGGCCTGTCATTGGAGCTTATTTTACCAGCTGTAATTAATCGGTGATCTCAAATAAAAGAAAATGAAATCCAGAGATGATGATTAAAAAAAAGAAGAGATTGCACAGTGAGAGTGAGCGAGGTTACGCAGGTAGCATCCCAAGCAGCTTCTTTTGTCATAGAGTCTTTGAACTCGTAGGCAGTTACGTAAGGTCCAGACGCTTCTTCAGGGTAGCTCAGAAGGCTCCGTGCAAGAGTTCAGCAAAGTCATAAGAAATTAGTCACGGGATCTCAGACTGCATTGTCCTGCATATTTTATGGGTAATAAAAAAAACCATAAAGGGACGGGGGGGGGGGGGCGTATGAAGACATGATCAGTGAGGCTCATTCATGTAAACACATGGCCGATCGAGAACGTAACGCCCGGAACGTCGCCCAGGGTTCTTTGTGGCATAAGCCTGTGAATAACGATGATGAGGCGTCCCGCATGCGCCTCTCTGAGCTGACTGTTGCCCCATTCAGAGGGGAGGGGGATAGGGGGGGCGCTTCCTTTGAAGTCTCCGTTTCCAGACCCAATATGACAAGGCTGTCCCCGTCCGAAGGGCTGCGAGAAATGGGTCCCGCTTTTGCTTGAATTTGAAGGACACAATCGGTGGACCCTGTGTGAACCTCATTCTTCATGCTGGTGACTCCAGGCTAAAAACATGCAGGAGGCCGCGAGAAGAAAGACTCGTCTGTCGCGGACTCCTCTTTGAGAACTTTTGTCATCAACGCAACTGTTTGGTTTTTCAGCTGGAAAAAGCGTTGGTTTTTTTTTCCTTGTGTGTCGTGTTGCAATCACGTGACCTCGACGCCACCTCCCACTTTTTCGCGGTACATTTACAGAAGGTCTGGCGTGAGGCCGTTGATTTGAAAAAGAAGCACGAGATGCAGCAGCAAAAAAAGGGCCAGAATGAATTCAGACAAGTGATTATGAGACTCAAAGAGCAGGAGAAGGTGTTGCCAGACGATTCGGAGAAATCAATATCTTAAATTTGATCATTTTAGATCTGTTCACCTCAGTAAACATTCCAAACATGAATTTGTGGTTTAAATCTTCAGTTTCAAGTCCACTTCAAAACGGCAAGGTGTTCATTTAATAAAGGAGAGTCTTATTTAGTGGTTTACAAAACAGCAGTTTACAAACCGATGGGTGACATCAAGGTGAACTCAACCACTTACGTACACTACAATGTGTCACCAATTCCAATAAATATTAAACATTTACCAGTGCTGAGGCCTTCAAATTGCCCGTTATTTTAACAAAAACATTATTACCCCTCAAGAGATTGCACAAAGAACGGCGGATGGCGCACAAAAATCCATCGCATGTTCCTCTCCAAGGCCCCTGAGGCTTTCTGTCAGGTGGAAACCCAGCAGCTGTGGAGGCCATCGCAGTACACTGAGGTCCCTGTCGTGATGCATGTTCTTCGCCAAAGAATTCATTTTGGAAGAAGGGTAACCTGTGTCCACAGGGGACGGTGGGGGGGGGCAGGGGGGGAGGATCCAGGCTGGCGAGAAGGCCAAACCTTTTTTTCTTTTGCATTCAGGAGACGCGGTGCTGGAAAGAAGCCATCGTTACTCAAGAGTCATCCGCAGAGGATGGCGTTCACGCCGTTGTTTAACTCTACTTATTTCCTCTCCCCTTTTCCCTGAAAAACAACTCATACACCTTCTCCGAAAACCAACGTTTAAATTCCAAGCATCGTAAAACCAGATTGGGTCAGAATCTTCCAGAACGTGCTTTCACGACCAGCTGTGTGAAAGAAGTGTGGAGAAGAAACGGTTGCTTATTACAGCTCTTTACCCAGTGAGCACCACTGCATGCGTAATATATGATTGAGACACAGCAGAGAGGAGAGGAGGACCAGCTGTGCAGGAAGGGGGGCAGACGCGGTGAGGGCGGCTGGTGGCCAGGTGGGAAATGTCAGCGTCTGATAAAAGACTCACAATGGGGGGGGGATGCGACTGAGCGTTGTGGGAACTAAAGAGATTATTGCAACCTCAGGCAAGGCAATATGTGCAAAGGTAAACATTCGGCATGTCTGGGTGTATTGCAGGCGGCGGGGCGGGGGGGGGGGGGGGCTCTTCACATTTGTTTTCTTCACGCCGGTGCTTCAGAGCTCCTGTGTGGTTTGGATCAGCCACCAACTGGGACACATAAAGGACTTCAGTGGACAGTGTGGACTGCAGGAAACAGTCACCGCGGCCTACTGAGCACACTGTAAACTCCACATGGCGTCGCACCAAAGACACTGTGGTGCTGTTTTTAAATGTAAATATTTCTCTACGTTCTCCCAGGTCGGTCAGTGCTCCTGCTCTTCAAACTCTGAGGCCCTACGTACCCCCCCCCCCCTCCAGAGGCCCTTTTGGACTCGCCAGGGATAGAAGCCGGCATGGTGGCTTCATCTTACTGACAGATGACTCAACTTGGTCACGTGACTAACTGGACTACTGCTAAAAGTTAACTTTAAGTAATGCTAGCAGTATTTTTTTCGGGGAAAGCAAGTAATAAAACATTGGTATGCGTACTCACACCTGACCAATAAATGTGATGCTACATTTCCCCCCCCCCCCCCCCCCCCCCATTTTAAAACTTTCCATTTAAAAGTCAAGGACATTTTAGGCAAATGCAGTACTTGTTTACTTATGGCTCCCGATGAATATATCTTAGTTGCGTCACCTCCCTCTGCAGCACTTCTGCATGTTTTACATATCCAAACTTTAAACGCAGTGCCATTTAAACCGCAGGACTCTCTTGAGACTCCCAAACTGTGAGTGAAAGCTTTCATTAAAGCTGGTGTGCATGTTGTGTGGTCATCAGCCAGATGTACGCATAGAAGAAGTGACAAAACTTTACAGCACAGGATTCATGCACAGCTTTCTCTGACTAACGTAAAAATATGTTGTTTTTTTTAATGGCGTGGACAACGCTGGGACAATAAATATTCATTTACTGACTGTTCACATATGAATATTTTCAGTCCCCAAAAAGCAATTTCAGATGCATTTTTTTTTCTTTAAATGTGCCTTTAAAGGTCTGCAAATGCCGGAAAGTATTTAACGCGTCGCTGAAGAAGAAAAGCATCGATGCAATCCGGCACCTCCAGCCCGTCTACCTGATCCGGCTGCACACAGGGTGAAAGTCATGATTAAAACATTCCATCCCATCCGAGCTGAAGCCCTCCGTGTGTCCCCCCCCCCCCCCAGCTGAAGCCCTCCGTGTGTGTCCCCCCCCCCCAGCTGGAGACTCCGTGGCCCATAGTTCACGCTGATGCGTTGTCTCATCTAGTCAGCGCGCTGTGTCTCAGGAAGCAGATCACTGTATATGTCTGCAGCCTTCTGAGAGGCTCAAACAAGGGCGGGGGGGGGGGGGCGTTCTTGTGCAACTTGCTTGTTGTGTGGGCCGAGCTCCACCCCCCCCCCCATGGAAAGCTATTTTAACACGCAACACTTCTCCGCGCTACACGTTACTTCTGAATCAGTTGCCACGTCATTCAAAGGCCGAGAGTTAAGTGTAATTGCCGCTTGCCAGTGTCCTCGGGGGGCTTGTGGTGTCCTCGGGGGGGTCTGTCAGCAGGGAGAGAGGAGCTGTGGAGGCACATTGTTACGGCTACGTTCCTTTGGCGTAGGACTACCGAACCCGACGAGCGCTGTGACAACATGCCAGCGAGGGTCGGCGCACATTTGTCTTATTCTTTTTACACATTTTATGAGAAGACTATTTCCAGAAAGTCCTGTTTGTATTCACCTTCTAGCCCTTCTAACCATAATAAGAAGTCATTATTACGTATTTTGCTCTTACGTCGCCGTTAAAATCCAATTCAAGGCTCTCAAGGGACAAATATACTCAATTTGAGCCATTTTGGTCTTAGACTCAAATGCTAGCTAGCCAGCTAGCCGGCTATTGGCCAAGCTAACTGGCAGCACGAAGGGTTCGTTGCCCCCCCCGATTGAAGCGACCAATTTAGAAAGGATTCACGTAATGGTTCTCAGTCGCGTCAGGTGGGGGTAATCAAAGCGCTGTGTTTGGGTCCCCATTCACAGATAAATGCTTTTTAACGGCCGTGTCTCTGAATCCGGTCGTTCTGCAGCGGCTCATTTCACGGATCCCTTTGGCCACGGACCGCGGCTCGAGCCTCTCCGAGCTGCAGAGGAGCTGCTCGGTCTGGGCACCGGTGTTTGTCGCTGGTTTAGCCCACCGGTGTGTTTGCCAGAACCTTCAGTCAAGGCCGAACCTCCAGAGTATGAAATGAAGAGGAGAGAGGAGCTGGAGATGCTTCTCTATGTCTTCAACTCGCGGGTATTCCTAAGGACAAACAGCTGCTGACATTCCCCTAGTATGCTAGTATACATGAAGAAAACATACATACACATACACTCACCGGCCACTTTATTAGGTACCCCATGCTAGTAACGGGTTGGACCCCCTTTTGCCTTCAGAACTGCCTCAATTCTTCGTGGCATAGATTCAACAAGGTGCTGGAAGCATTCCTCAGGGAGTTTGGTCCATATTGACATGATGGCATCACACAGTTGCCGCAGATTTGTCGGCTGCACATCCATGATGCGAATCTCCCGTTCCACCACATCCCAAAGATGCTCTATTGGATTGAGATCTGGTGATTGTGGAGGCCATTTGAGTACAGCGAACTCATTGTCATGTTCAAGAAACCAGTCTGAGATGATTCCAGCTTTATGACATGGCGCTTTATCCTGCTGAAAGTAGCCATCAGAAGTTGGGTACATTGTGGTCATAAAGGGATGGACATGGTCAGCAACAATACTCAGGTAGGCTGTGGCGTTGCAACGATGCTCAATTGGTACCAAGGGGCCCAAAGAGTGCCAAGAAAATATTCCCCACACCATGACACCACCACCACCAGCCTGAACCGTTGATACAAGGCAGGATGGATCCATGCTTTCATGTTGTAGACGCCAAATTCTGACCCTACCATCCGAATGTCGCAGCAGAAATCGAGACTCATCAGACCAGGCAACGTTTTTCCAATCTTCTATTGTCCAATTTCGATGAGCTTGTGCAAATTGTAGCCTTAGTTTCCTGTTCTTAGCTGAAAGGAGTGGCACCCGGTGTGGTCTTCTGCTGCTGTAGCCCATCTGCCTCAAAGTTCGGCGTACTGTGCGTTCAGAGATGCTCTTATGCCCACCTTGGTTGTAACGGGTGGTTATTTGAGTCACTGTTGCCCTTCTATCAGCTCGAACCAGTCTGGCCATTCTCCTCTGACCTCTGGCATCAACAAGGCATTTCCGCCCACAGAACTGCCGCTCACTGGATGTTTTTTCTTTTTCGGACCATTCTCTGTAAACCCTAGAGATGGTTGTGCGTGAAAATCCCAGTAGATTAGCAGTTTCTGAAATACTCAGACCAGCCCTTCTGGCACCAACAATCATGCCACGTTCAAAGTCACTCAAATCACCTTTCTTCCCCATACTGATGCTCGGTTTGAACTGCAGGAGATTGTCTTGACAATGTCTACATGCCTAAATGCACTGAGTTGCCGCCATGTGATTGGCTGCTTAGAAATTAAGTGTTAACGAGCAGTTGGACAGGTGTACCTAATAAAGTGGCCGGTGAGTGTACATACACACATATACAGGTGAAACTCAAAAAATTAGAATGTCGTGCAAAAGCTCAACTTAAAAGGTGAAACTAATATATTAGTATATATTATAAAGCCATAATCATCAAAATCAATTAAAAATCAAAATAAAGGCTTGGAATATCTCACTTTGCATATAATGAGTCTATATAATATATTAGTTTCACCTTTTAAGTTGAATTACTGAAAGTAATGAGCTTTTGCACGATATTCTAATTTTTTCGAGTTTTACCTGTATATATATATATATATATATATATATATATATATATATATATATATATATATATATATATATATATATATATATATATATATATATTTATATATATGTGGAGCTTGAATTCTTCCTCTTGTTGTTA